>NW_026712262.1:3647825-3930025 GCF_030504385.1 Musca domestica | reverse complement strand
TGATATGTGAATGAAAGCTTATAGAAATACCCATTCCACAAGTAAGCATATGATAGGGATGTTTAACTCGGTTTCAGAGCAATACAAGACCAGTAAAAGACGGTCTTGTTTTAAAGACGGGCGGGGCCGACTTTATGATACCCTATACCACTTTGCTAATTAAGTAGAGATCCAAATAACAATTAAAATTTTTTTATGGGAGAATTCAATCATACACGCCATGATTATAATTATAATTTAAAGTTCAAAAGACTAAATATGCCGAAGCATTTGTATCTTTTAAATTCGGACTTGTATTGCCCATTTGATATATATGGAAGCTATATTCAAATCTGAACAGATCTTGATAAAATTTGGCAAAGATATTTCTGAGCTGTATTTCATATATTTCCCTGAACAAATATAACAAATCGGATGAACAATATATGTGGGAGCTTTAGCTATATCTGAATCGATCTTTACCAAATTTGACATACTCCCTTCTAGACTCAATTCGGTCGTAAGTGCCAAATTTCATCCCATTTGGGCAAATATTAGTCGTTTTGTGCACAATAAAAGGTAAATCGGACGAAGTTATATATGGGAGATATATCCAAATCCGAACCGATCTTGATAAAATTTAGCAAATGTATTTCTTAGCTGTATTTGATATATTTCCCCAAATATTATTGTTACAGAGTGCATATTACGGCTGCGGAGAACAAAAATAACAAATTGGATGAAGAATATATATGGGAGCTATAGCTATATCTGAACCGATTTCGATCAAATTTGGCATACTTATTTTCAGCCCTAATTTGGTTGTATGTGCAAAATTCCATACTATTCGGACTGATATTACACGTTTGGTGCACAATAGAAGGCAAATCGGACGAAGATATATATGGGAGCTATATCTAAATTTGTACCGATTATCTCCAATTTACAGACGGACGGACTTGCATAAAACGACTCAGAATGTGATTCTATGCAGATCATCAAAAGGAACTATGGGTCTATCTCGTTTCCTTTTACCTGTTACAAACAAATGCACAAAGACATAATACCCTAACCACCTTGAGGTGTAGGTGTATAAAAAGTGGGGAATATCCGGTCATTTGAACCGAAAGGACAAATAAAAAATTAGGTTTTTATCCGGTTCTACAAAACTGATATATTGTACAAGATTAGGGTGAAAAAACCTGTCACCCGATTATGCGACTTGAAAGTTCGAATACAAAATCCAGGTATTATCCGGTACTAGAAAACTGATATGTGAATGAAAACTTATAGAAATACACATTCAACAAGTAGGCATATGATGGGGTTGTTTAACCCGGTTCCAGAGCAATACAAAAAAATTGTTATTTTTATACAAGAACTTGTTGTTTTAAATAGTCGGTCTTCGGTCGGGGCTTAAGATTGCAATGGGCCATTGGATACAGATATATTTCTGAAAGATCAAAAAGACTACAGCATCGAAATATCGCTTTTGGTATTGAAAATGGGCCTACATTGTTCATATATTTTTTTACGACATTATCCACCGGAATTGTATCAAATACCGTATTGTAAATTCGTAATGGGTACTACAGCCTATGGCAGAAAACTGTATCCCTCCCATTTAACGGTACCTCCCTATATTCGGTATTTTGGGGATTTTAACGACATTATCAACGCAATTCTCTCAAGTTTGCATATGAAATATTTTTTCGATTTTAGCAGTATTTTTCAAGGGAGCTGTTTTGCTGTTCAAAGTGCTTTTTTACTTCTTTAAATTACACTTTTAGTAAAAAAGGTGTAGGCAAAAATAAGGACTGATTTTCACTATCACAATTGAAAAACACGTACTCTAAAATCTTGAACGATATTTGGAGATAAAATGGTTAAAAAGTATCAGTCAGTTTTGCCGACAGATGTAGACCCTCAGCCTATGTCAGTCAGTTTATTAAAATATACAATTCCTCATTTTTACCAGAGGTAGCAGAGATGGGGAGGTACCAGGAAAAGTAGGTCAACATATCCCATTATTACATTGGATCTATGGTTGATACAAATATTGCAATATACGAAGTTCTGGGGGAAATCGCTGACTTGTTTTGTATAATATAAGACTTAAAATTATTCTAATTTTGACCTCTTGTGGGTGAGGTATCAGAACAAGTGGCCCAATTAATCTCAAATCCATATCAGATCTTGAGTTGTTAGAAATATTGGGATGTGCTAAGTCAAATGCTTATTTCACATTTTGGGAGCATTTTGGTTATTCACAATCTTCACCCCTACTTCAGCCCACATTTTTTTCTAGGACGGATGGTATTGAAAATGAGATATATCGGTCCACGTTTTGGTATAGCCCCCATATAACGGTATCTGGAAATATTCGGTATTTTGATGATTTTTGCCACATTTTTCCACGGATTTTTCTCAAAACTGAGATTTGTAGGTTATAACGGGTTCTAGCACGTGTGGCGAAACACTGTATGTATAGGTCCACGTTTTGGCATAGCTCCCATATAACGATACCTCCCGATATTCGGTATTTCAATGATTTTTGCAACATTTTTGCACGGATTTGTCTAATAATTGGTATTTGTAGGTCATAACGGATTCCAGCTCCTGTGGCGAAACATTGTGTGTATAAGCTACATTTTTTGCCACATTTTTAACGGATTTGTCTAAAATTGGTATTTGTAGGGTATGATGGGTTCCAGCTAGTATGGGGAAACATTGTATGTATAGGTCCGCGTTTTGGTATAGCCCCCATATAACGATACCTGCTGATATTCGGCAAAAATTGGTATTTTTGTTCATAATGGGTTTCAGCCCGGTGGCAGAACATTGCATATTTAGTTCCACGTTTTCCTATAGTGCACATATAACGATACCCACCGATATTCAGTATTTTGATAATCCTATTCACATTTACCCACATAATTGTTTCGAATTTGGTATTTTAGAAGATTTGATGGATGACAATCCTTAAAGTTAAAAATTGTCTACAAAGGTTCCCGTTTTGGTATGCCCTCATATAACGGCCTCACTCACTTTATGGTTTATTGATAAGTTTAACAACATTATTCAAACGGTCTTACTGGTATATGAAATTTAACAAGCCTGAATTCAGATACATTTATATAAAAAGGTTTCCTTTACCCTGAAGTGGAGGGTATTAAAATTTCGGCCCGGTCGAAGAACTGACCAAAATTAAAAAAAATCCGTAGCTGATAAAATTATTAAAATGCCGAATATCGGATGGTACAGGTTAGTAGATCTGTGTAAGTAATTTTCTCTTGGGGACGATTGTACCTATTGCGATCCCCAAATACCAAAATTAAAACAATTCCGGTAAAAAGTATGGGAATTTTATGGAACTATACCAAAAATTTAACCTATTGGACAGTTTCTTGCAATGATATTTCCTACCTACTTAGAACACAAAACTGACTAAAACAACGAAAAACTTTATTTTACAAAAACGTGGGCTCATATGACCCATTTTAATGCTATAAATTCAAAAGGAAAATTTATCAACGTTCTTCATTTCGTTTGGTATCTAGAGTAATTACCATTTTCAATACCAAAAAAATCCTGCTGACCTAAAATACATCTGAGTAAAATTTTATCAACCCATCTTCATTTCGTTCGAAAGCTAGAGTCATTTCCACAGACGAACTGGCATCGCTAGGTCGAGATAAAATTTTAATGCTGATCAAGAATTTGACTTTGTTGGGTCTCAGATATATATTTCGAGGTATTACAAACAAAATTTTATATCTCCTCCTTTCCAAGGTGGAGGATATAAAAAGGAAGCTTCATACCTCAAATTACACCCAATTCTCTTGCATACTTTTGGGAGCATACGATCTGCCTTGTTATGTTTCCTGTATTTGATACTTATTCTTTGGTATTCCATAATAAGTGATTTAAACGATACAAAAGATTTGCCAACAAACATTATCCAGTTACCGAACAACTGACAAACTATAATATGTGGTTTATATTTTACAAAATTACTTAACAAGCAAAGTTTTGAAAATTGTTAAAATTGAGTTAAGCACGCATTTCGGGTTTTGTCAAACATTTTGTGCTACTGATAATATGTGGTAAGCAGAGAGTATCGTTATGATTTGAAATATGACATATGGTTAAGTGTTAACGACAAACCATTGGCAACAATGGCAGAGAGGATAGAAGTGATACTAAGTACTGAAAAACTCAATTGTTAAAATAGAATTTTTGCGGGGAAAACTTTCATTATCACATAATGAGTCCCTTAGCCAATTTTCAACAGTCGGAACTACTAAACTCTTCTTTGCATGATTTTTTCATTCCGATTGTAACTGTACAAAATACTTTGTACATACTTTTGAGTGCGATTGAGGCGCTGGGAAAATGAAGCAATAAAAGATAAATGTTCTAAAATTAAATATTTCCCAGCCGCCATAAAATATCACATGTGAAGAATCCGGTGATCTTGTGCGCTGACGCATACGATAATGTGAGAGATAATAAAGGTTATGACCCACACGCACATATATCGATGCGCTCAGTAGATGCACAAGACCACTTGAATGAGATGTTAAGCAGCACTGCAATGTTCTCAATTCAGTATTAGAATAGATAAGAATAAATGTGTGGCTGCGACTAGGTTAAGTTAGATTAGTTTCAGTAGTACGTAAGAAACATATTCTTTAAATACAATTAGAATTGAATCAACAGCCATACCATTCGGTTGGTTTTCTCTTCTCACTCATTGGTCCTTCGAGCCGGATACAGAATTGAAATAGCAACCAAACTAATCGGTCGGGTTTCTTTTCTCACTCATTGGTCCTTCGAGCCGGATACTAAGAATTGAATCAACAACCAAACCATTAGGTTGGTTTTCTCTTCTCATTGGTCAATCGAGCCTTCACTTTTGTCAAAGTGAAACGAATTAGCGACCACAAAACGAAAATAGTAGGAGTTTTCCCCCACCAGTGGTAAGAGACTCACTACAAGCAGAAGTGCTATTCTTCAAAAAAGAGGAGAATAGCTACCAATAAAAATCCGTTGAGGGATAAAATTATAAAGAGCCATAAGGACAAAATTTAAACATATATATTAAAAAAAGACCCACGGGGCAAATTAAAAAAAAAAAAAAACATAACAAAAGGGGACAAAAACAGTCCCACATAAAAATATACAATTTTGGAAAAGTCCCAACTAAAAAAAAAAAAACAAAAAATAGATAAAAGCCAAGAAGGCAATATAAAAAAGTTTTGAAAAGAGGACAAATGGACCCATCTAAATTAAAAATGTATAAAAAAATGGAAGAAGCTATCACCACTTTGGCAGACTATTTCCAGCTGTTAACGTCGACGTCAGCCTTTGAAAAGGTGAAACACGTCGCGGCATGGAAGGTACTGGTAGAAAATACATATTACCAGTTACGACGGTACTTGAGGGTACACCAAAAATATCTTCCAACCCATATGAAGACATTACCCTGTGATGTAGATGTATGTATGTTATCGGCAATGAAGCTTTTAGCAACCCGGAGTCGCGATTACACAGACTTGGACATCGATGAAGAAATCGAAGATTCGATCAAACCTCCATCACGATGGACACTCTCGCTGAAATGTGACTATTTAACTTGGGAAGAGCAAGTGGAAGAAAACAGACAACTCAACTATGTCGAAACAAAGGAAGATTACGACAGAGAATTGGAAGATGGTTTGCACGAACAAATGCAAGCCTATGAAAATAATTTACAATCTCTGCAGGGACAAGCAATCGAACTGCGTTCTCAACTAACAATCGAAGTTGAAAAAAGTGAAATGATATTGAGAAATGCGAAGGCCCACGAAAAATATCTGCTCGCCAAATCTGAAGAAAACCTGCGGGTCAAAGATGAACAATTCGAAGAAAAACATCGAGTTGAGAATGATCGAGTGTGACATCTAAAAACGAAGTTAGAGAAAGTAAAGGAAAAATTGGCTAGCTCGGAAAGAGCGCGGCAAATCTTGGAAGCTGAAAGAGATAACCTGTATAAAAAAGTGGAACATTTAAGAATAGAACATTATGATGTTCAACTAAAGCAGATTCCCTGCTTAGAAGTAGATATTGTGAAATTGTTCCCGCCGGCAAGTCCTCATTTTGAGGAACGGAAAGAAGAAGAAGAATCCGCCCTGAGCAATGAAGCACTCAGTGAAGAACGAGTGCAATGTTCTCAATTCAGTATTAGAATAGATAAGAATAATTGTGTGGCTGCGACTAGGTTAAGTTAGATTAGTTTTAGTAGTACGTAAGAAACATATTCTTTAAATACAATTAGAATTGAATCAACAGCCATACCATTCGGTTGGTTTTCTCTTCTCATTCAGTAACTGTAATATATAATTGAGATCAGCTTAAAATTCTTAGTCGATTTAGCGATCTTTTTGTCTGTCTGTTGTAATCACGCTATCTTTCGAACGAATCGAGATAGAAGACTAAAATTTTGCACTCATGTGTATTTTGCCAGGTTATGTCCGTAAATGGGTCGTGTAGGTCCACGTTTTCGTATAGCCCTCAACGATATTTCTCACTATTCGATATTTTGATGATTTTAGCGATGAACACGTGCTTGCATATGCATTTTGGACAATATTCGATATGATGAAAAGGTTCATCACAATGCAAAGTGTACAAAATTTTTTCGAGGCCATTTAGTTGCTGTAGCAGCTCCTACTGTTGTGTGCGTTCTGATTCATCTCAATCGGGTTCTGCTTCTAAGTCCTAAAATGGGTCCACAACGACACTGGACTTAGTTGAGTAGGAGTGGCTGGGTAGCGAAATGGGTGCAGCGGGTCATGTTGACCTGTGCCACATGCTGGGAAGATGTTCTGCACATCGCTGTCAATCCGGGCCCAATACAAATTGAGACAGCTGCACTATCCGAATCGTAACTATACCAAAACTACTTGGGTTTGTCGGGACAGCTCTCGCTCTTCAACTACAATGGAAGGGGGATGGTCTCCTAGTATGATATTAACTCTACAGGGTGAGATAAAAAAAACTGCAACAAAGTCAAACCCATAATTTTTAAATTTTTTTTGAATGAAAGCAAAAAATGTCGGAAATATCATCAAATTTTAGAATAAATTTAGATTTGTTCGAATTGGTCACCCTTGGTCCAGTCCAACGGATTGGTATCCGGAGATTTTGGTGGCTGGAAATGAAGCGAGGAACCTCATTTTGTAACCATTCTTGGGAGGCGCGTGCTGAGTGCGACGACCAAAATGTTTGCGTTAATACACCCTCCAGAATATTTTCGCGATAATATTCGACATTTATTCTGATGCCACGGTCGATTAATACGAGCGGATAGTGACCATCGGCTGTTATGGCGGCCCATACCATCACCATGGCCGGCGATTGAGTTCTGGTGAACAACAGAAGGTGCACATTTTCAGCTGACCTCTTTCGCAAATAAATACGATCATTTTGTTTGTTTACAAACTGCGGGACAACAAATGTTTTCTCATCGGAGCAAACCAAATTCGGCAGTTCACCACTTTCGACCAAGCGAAGCAACTCTTTAGCTTTTTGTGTCTATTTTCTTTCCGTTGCGGTGAAAGTTCTTGCACTTTTAGGAATTTCAATGGTTTTACCCAGAGCGTATTTTTTAATATTTGCCGATGGAATATTGCGATATGCCCAGCCCACTTCCTTGACGTTGGGTTACGCTACCAGTATTACGGTAACGATCGATGGAATGAGACACGAACGATTTATTCTCATTTAAATGCTGGAGTGCTCTAATGATAGCCACTTGTGTGTTTCGAGCCAAATATAAAGACATCACATTATCACGCTTGAATTCCATCACGAATAACTTTTTTTCTAGATTCTCACCAAAATGCTTTTGTACGCTTGTAAACAATATAATGAGCTGTCACTGGAATAATTTTAACAGCTGTTGGACGAGTGGCTTAGAAATGACAGCAGTTGGTTGCAGTCGTTTCATCTCACCATGTTTATTCCTTCATGACTTCAGAGACCGCATTAGACTGGATACTATTCAGTCTTGCTTGAAAGGCCTGTCGGTCTAAATCTCTCTCTTATACCTCTCTCTCTCTCTAGATCATAAAGATCACCCTTTGCGTGCCTGGGCGGGGGTTGCCTACCCACCAGATGATGATTGTGGTGGCTCTGTCTGTAACACCCAAGCAGGTATTGTATTGGCAACATTTTATTATACTGTTACACCGGTAAGCCCTGCACCTCCTCATATAGATGGTCGACGGGAGTCACGAGGAGGCACCCAGTCGCGGTTCTAAGAGCGGCGTTCTGGCAGGACAGAATATTTTTCCACTGCGTAGCACTAACGTTGGCGGACCGCACCAGAGCCTCATAGTTTACCACAGACCGGCCTATCACGTAAAAAGAGGTCATCAAGGTCTCATTATCAGCTCCCCAAGTACTGCCGGCCAGAAACTTGGGAACCTTGTTCCTACTTCTATTTTTGTCGCATATAGCTGCTGTATGCGCAGACGAATTAAAGAGGAAGTCGAATGTGACCCCAAAGACATTGGGAATCGGAATTACAACACCATCGATATACACATTCAAAGATAGCCTCATCTACGCAGTTCATGAGGGGAAAAGTGTGCAGTGCTTGCAGTGAGAAAGGCGGTTAGATCGACTAACTAGGTCCGAACGCCACGAGCGTACAAAAATCTGCGTATGTTATTATTTCTATGCCGTCTAGAGTGTGTTGAATATCAGAAAGGTAGAAATTAAAAAAGACCTGAGGTATCAACCCATCTCGGGAAACTTCCTGTTTCACTCTACGGATATTCGGCTTCTTGTTTATGAATTCCACGTACGGCTGGCATCCACACATGTTGTTAACGATCCAACGTTTCAAACTTGGCCGGAAGGCGGTGTGCTCAATGTCCTCAAACAGTATGGCATGCTTGACTGTATTAAAAGCTTTTGATATATCAAGGGCCACCATAACCGTTCTGTCACACGACCTGTTCTGGTTGAGTCCTCTGCTGACATATGTGAAAATGGCGTGTAAAGCTGTTGTTGTTCTATGCAATTACCGAAACCCGTGTTGATGATCAACTACTGGGAAAACCCCAATTTTATGCTGGCGAGGAGTAATGCCGCAAGCGTATTTGCTAATGGCGACAAAAGTGATATCGGCCTGTATGAATCACTGTAGTCGTATCAAATATGTAATTGTATTTGGCAACTAAAAGTTATCAAATAAGAAATACATTTTAGTTTTTGCTTTTTAAAAATCACTTTTCCACATTTTTGTTACATTTGCTGCTGGTTTCGAACTCCCAAACTTATGATTTGCTCATACTTCTCCCAAATGTTTGTTGAGCTGCCAGACACACTTATTGACATTCCAAAAGGTCAAGTTGGAGTCGCTTCAGTTCAAAAATATGACAGCAATCTTCGAAATTGTCTCGCCCGGTAAATGCATCTTGACAAAAATCAAATGTCAAATTGTCTAAAATAATTTGATTATTAAATAATTTGAATATTTTGGAATTAAATGATTTTTATAAGTATTGAAAATATTTAATTTTTTATTCATTATCAAATGCCACATCTTATTGCAATCCTTAATGTGTTCTGACAATGTAATCGTATTCAAAGGAATTTAATTATGTTCCATTTATTGGACAAACAAACAATGAATATATTTGTAGATTTTCTCTGTAGATGAATAAGCTCAGATAATGCTTTGCAGAATTTTATATTAATTAAGCAAATGTTTCGAAACACATGTCGGTCAAATTTAAATTTTGTTTATGGCTATGGAATATTATTCATATTATTGATAAACTAATGCACTATTTACTGTTGGAACTTCGCAACTGCAATTTGGGTGAATTTTGTTGTGTTGGGTTGATATGAGGCTGATGTTTTGAAAATGATCCCTTTCAAATAATCATCTCACAGTTTTGGGTCACTCATTATGGTAAGAGTATAATTTTCTCCTCGATGCTAAGTAAGAGAACACGGCCACTCTGTTGGTAATGGCGTATCCATGGTAGAAGAATAGCCGCATCTACGGCAATGCTTGGGAACATGGATAAATCAACATTTTTCAAAATTTTTTTATATCCTCCACCATATATTAACTTTGTCATTCCGTTTGTAACTCTTGATCAGCGTAATGTCCGTCTGTCTGTCTGTTGTAATCACGCTATCTTTCGAACGAATTAACATAGAAGGCTAAAATTTTGCACACATGTTTGTTTTGCCAGTAGGCAAATATAGGTCCACGTTTTCATACAGCCCCTATATACCTCCCGATATTCGGTATTTTGATCATTTTAGCGACATTATTCACCGGAATTGTTACAAATTTGGTATTTGAAGCTCGTAATAGATACTACAGCCTATGACAGAAAATTGTCTGTGTAGCTCCATCGACAGTGAGAGATTCCATTTTCCAAGGAAGTAATTTTAAAAGGACAACATTCATAAATAATTCCATTTTGTTTATGAATCCCAACGTATATAGAAAGAATTTTCATCATTTATTGGGTGCTCTTTTGAAATCAATTTCATTACATTTTCGCACATTATATAACTTTTCACATTTGTATGGCGAAAGTTTGAATATGATCTGGCGCAGAAAAAATCTAATAAAACTTTTATTAGACTTGTTATTGCTTCTATTGTTTGCTTTTTTTGTCGTGACAATATTTTGACACGTTCGCACTCCATTCAATACTTGATTCACAACACCAACGACAACAGAAAAAGATCCAACATAACCATTCATAACTGCTAGCATTAACAGCGCAGTCGAGTTCATGTTGTCACACGCATTTGCGAAAAGGCGAAGGACATTTCATAACAACGTGACAAGAAACAAAGTGTCAACAAAGAGGAAGCTGCGCACACACACCCGCACGCACACCATAAAAATTGACACAAAGCAAAAGCAGTGACAAATGGAAGGACATGCAATAAAAATCAATTTCACTTTGTGTTCGTATTTCTCATCATTTATTTCGGTTATTATGGAATATATCAAAACCAGAGGGCAATAATAACAACAACAAAAGAATTCAATATTAGAAAATTATCTCTAATTAACAAAGTTTTGGCATAAATTGGGAAATGTTTTTTGAGAATTTCCTAATGGGGCCGCATGCTGGTAACATATTAATTGTTAAATGTCTCGTTTTTATACTCCAGCTAAAATCGAAATTAAAGCCAGTAAGAAAAAGTCCAAAGTCGGGCGGGGCCGACTATATGATACCCTACAACACTATGCATATTTCGTAGAGCTCCCGTAACAAAAAGAATTTATTTGAAGAAGGTCATATCACCTATCAATATTTGGCTTTAGAGCAGATATGTTTAGTTTCAGTCGGAACTAATATATGGGAGGCATATCCAATTATGAATCGATTTTCAAAAAATTTGACGGAGAAATTGTAATATTGAGAAGGATTATTTAAAAAATATATATCGGAGCCGATTTCCACAAAATCGAAACTCACGTTCCGAAATTCACTCCATTTGGGCTGATATTAGCCATTATTTGCAAAATAAAACTGAAATCGGAATATATATATATATATATATATATAAATATATATATATATATATATATATATATATATATATAAATATATATATATATATATATATATATATATATATATATATATATATATATATATATATATATATATATATATATATATATATATATATATATATATATATATATATATATATATATATATATATATATATATATATAAAATCGGTTCAGATATAGCAATGAATGTTTCATCCGATTTGGTGTTTAATTCCATCACATATATATATATATATATATATATATATATATATGTGATGGAATTAAACACCAAATCGGATGAAACATTCATTGCTATATCTGAACCGATTTTTTTTCCAAATTTGATGTACTTGCTTCTTGATGTAGGATGTACCAAAATTCAGAACTTTTTGACAGATATGAGCCGTTTGGCGCACAATTAACCTGAAATCGGTCGAGCATTATCCTGACAATGGGAGCAATATCTAAATCTGAGTAGATCTTGATAAAATTTGACAGAGGTATTTCCGACATCTATAAGATATCTATCCAAGATATCAAATAACATTGTTGTCGAAAACATATTACGAATGTGAGGGACTTAAAACCAGATTGGATGAAGCATATATAGCTATATCTAAACCTATTTTCTCCAAATTTGATATAATTGGTTCTTGACTGAATTCTGTCGAATGTACGAAAATTCAGGACTTTTGGACTGATATTGGCAATTTGGTGCACAATTAACCCGAAATCGGTTGAAAATACATATGGAGCTATATACAAATCTGAACCGATCTTGATAAAATTTGGCAAAGGTATTTCCGAGCTCTATAAGATATCTGGTACCGTATAGCATTGTTGTCGCATGCATATTTCGAATGTGAGGGACTTAAACACAAAATCGGATGAAACATATATATGGGAGGTATAGCTATACCTGAGCCGATTTTCACCAAATTTAATGTACTTTCTTTTAGACTAAATTCGGTCGGATGTACTAAAATTCAGGTCACTTGGACTGGTATTGGCTATTTGGTGCACAATTAATCAGAAAGTGGTTGAGGATATATATGGGAGCTTATCCAAATCTTAACCGATCTTGACAAAATTTGATACAATTGTCTGATATCTGGAAGGAAAGATCATTGTTGTGGAATGCATATTACGCCTTTGAGGGACCTTAAACCCCAAATCGGATAAAATATATAGCTACAGCTATATCTGAACTAATTTACACCAAATTTGAAGTACTGATTTCTAGGATGAATTCATTCGTAATTGCCGAACTTCAGTTCATTTGGGCTTATATCAGTCGTTTGGTGCACAAAAAACCGGATATCGGATATCATTCTTGTGGAGTTGATATTACGCATGTGAGGGACTTAAAACCCCAAATCGGATGAAACATATATATCGTTTTGGTTGTTCGAAACTTTGACCCTTTGTGGAAATGGTACCAGAAGGAAAGGTCTGATCTGTACCACCTTTATAACAGATCTTTTGTTGATAGAAATATTGAGCTGTGCCAAGTCTGAATGGAATCGGATGTTTATTTAGCGTCTTATGAGCTTCATAGATATTCAAAATTTTGAGCCTTTGTGGGGGAGGTACCAGAAGGAGTGGACCGATATATCCCATCTTCACAGCAGATCTTGTATTAGTGGAAGTAATGGAAGTATTAAATATAAAGACAACCGGGTGCTCACTTCGGATTTTCTAATCGTTTTGGTTATTCAAAACGTTGTTCCTTTGTGGGGGAGGTACCAGATGGAATGGACCGATATATCCCATCTTCACACCCAAACATGGGTTAGTTAACATTTTGTGATGATTGTAATTAATCGAACTACTTTGCACTTTATATGAATTATAATTATTCAAAATTTTGACCTTTTTTGGGGGAGGTACTTGACGAAGTGGACTGATATTATCGATTTTCGCACTTGACATGGTACTGATGCAAATATTAGGATTTCCAATGCTGGAAAAAATCGGATTATTATTTCTCTTATTTTATTTGAAAATATTGACATTTTGTGGGGGAGGTACCAGAAAGAATGGACCGATATTGCCCATCTACGAACTCGATCTAAGTTTGACAAACATATTACGATGTACCAAGTTTGGATCAAATCGGATATTCCCTTCGAGTGTTATCGTGCGCACCAGCCAGACAGGCGGACGGACGGATATCTCTAAATTGACTCCAATGTGCTGAAATAGATTTGGCCCAAAGAGACCTATGGTCTAAAACCGTTATTTCGATGAACCACGTTTTGGCCGTATCAAATGATATATACTCTCTCTAGCCATATGGCGATGTCCATCCGTCCGTCATTCTGGCTGGTGCGCACGATAACTCTCGAAGGAGTATCCGATTTAGTCCAAACTTGGTACATCGTTATATTATTACCAAACTTAGATTGAGTTTAGAAATGGGCAATATCCACTCCTGTACTTCCCCCACATAATGTCGAATTTTTCAAAGAAAATATTTTATTGCACGGACAAAGATTTTGCTCCAAGTCTGCAAATCCTAATATTTCCATCAGTGCTATGTCAGTTACGAAAATGGACAATATCGGTCCACTGCATCAAGTACCTCTCCCACCAAGGGTCAAAATTTTGAATAGTTATAACTCTTATAAAATTATAAAACGATAATCCGATTTGCTCCACATTGCAAATATTAATATCTGCATTTGTGCTAGGTCAGGTGCGAAATTGGAAAATATCGGTCCATTCCATCAAGTACCTCCCCCATAAAGGGTCAACAATTTGAATAATCATAACAGAAGTCATAATATATTAGGGTTAGGGTATGCATTGTCGGCTAAACTGACTGATAGTTTTTAAATTGTTGTTTTTTTTCTGATCGATATACGGAAAGAGTAGTCATACCTTACTGGGCTCAATAATTAATTTTCTACTCCTATACATTTTCTTGTTTTATACTTTAGAAAACACTTTTTACTCATTAGGGGGAACAAATTTCGAGTCGCTTTTCGATCGTCGAGTAAGTTAATCAGTTTATTGATTACCAAATGGACTAGATGTCCCCCAAATTTTAGCTGGGTATAGTGTAAGTATACCACACATAGCGGTATGTGTTTGTACAACCATTTGTAACATTACGGAAACGAGTATGCGACTTACATCTTCTCTTGGTGCTTTGCTTACATTTTATTTTTAAAACACGCTCCATCTCAACCAATGTTACTGAAAATCTATCCAAATTATAATCTTTATTTGTTGGCGAAGTCTACTACAACTATTTTATAAAATCGCAACAACAACAACAATAGCAATAACAATAATATGTATTTCAGTGCAAACAACACAAAAGGCGGAATTTTCACCTTCCTTCTTCCCTTACTTTCCATTTGCCATCCGCCAAGCCCGTGCATTTACAAATATTCGACTTTTGTCCTGGAAAACCAAAAAAGCGGACCACTAGCCGAAACAGTAAAAATGTGTGTGTGTGTGTGTGTGTTCATTTATTTGTACATAATTATGACAGTATGGCTATAAAATTACAACCACATACAAATGTGGCTATGTTGGCTCATTAGGGCTGAAATTAAAAACAACTACAAAGCATTTTACCAAAAGGTATACAGCGGTTGAAATGGTTGCATTGGTCAAGCTAGCGTTAGCCTTTGCTTGGTATTTTGGCAATGAATGGATATTTTTGTTTACTCTACGGCGGGATATTCGAATATTTAGTTAGTCATACGATATGTAGGAATTTAAAAATCGAATTGTAAGATATAATATGTTTTCCTAAAGATGAATACTTCTTTATCAGTAAATATAAATAAAAGATCGAGTATTTTAAAGCTTTAAAACTCAGCATTGATATTAATAACTTCGATTTCGTTTCGGGCTTGTTATTTATATACACTGCATTACAGTCTGGATGGTATAATTGTCAATTGATTGGTACATTTTTATACCCTTCACCATAGTATGGAGGGTATATTAAGTTTGTCATTCCGTTTGTAACATCCCGAAATACACATTTTAGACCCCACAAAGTATACAATCTTGATCAGCATAAAATTCTATGTCGATTTTACGATGTCCGTCTATGGAAATCATTCTAGCTTCTGAACGAATTAAAGTAGATTCATAAAATTCTACTCAAATGTATGCTATGTCTGCAGGACTTTTGGTATTAAAAATGGGCCAAGTAGGTCCACATTTAGGTATAGCCCCCATACAACTGTACCTATCGAGATTCGGTATTTTGATCATTTTAGCGAAATTATTAACCGGGATTGTTTCAAATTTGGTATTTGCAGTTCGTAATGGATACTACAGTATAAAACAGAAAATTGTCTGTGCATGTCTTCGTATAGCCCCCATATAACGGTACCTCCCGATATTCGGTGTGTTAATGATTTTAGCGAATTTATGAACCGGTATTGTTTCACATTTGGTATTTGAAGTTTGTAATGGATACTACAGCCTAAGACAGAAAATTGTCTGTGAAGGTCCACGTCTTTATATAGCCCCCATATAACGGTACCTCCCGATATTCGGTATTTTGATGATTTTAGCGAATTTATTCACCGGAATTGTTTCAAATTTGTCATGGATATTCGTAATGGATACTAAAGCCTATGACAGAAATTTGTCTGTGCAGGTCCACGTCTTCGTATAGCCCCCATAAAACGGTACCTCCCGATATTCGGTACTGGTCAATGTCGTCATATAGACCCTAAAGTAACAGCTACAACCAGTATTTTTAAGATTTTTGAGAGATTTTTGAGTTTTTTGAGAATTGCCAAGTTAGTTCCAAGTTCGGCCCGGCCGAACTTAGAGCTTTTTCATACCCTTCACCATAGTATGGAGGGTATATTAAATTTGTCATCACTTTTGTAACACCTCGAAACATACACTTCACACCCCACAAAGTATATATATTCTTGATCAGCATAAAATTTTATGTCGATTTAGCGATATCCGTCCGTCTCTCCATCTGTCTAGCTTCCGAACGAATCGAAGTAGATTCATAAAATTTTACTCAAATGTATGTTATCTCTGCAGAACTTTTGGTATTGAAAATGGATCATGTAGGTTTTGATATAGCCCCAATATAACGGTACCTCCCGATATTCCGTATTTTAATGATTTTAGCGACATTATTCAGCGAAATTGTTTCAAATTCGGTATTTGAAGTTCTTAATAGATACTACAGCCTTAGACAGAAAATTGTCTATGCAGGTTCACGTCTTCGTATATCCCCCATATAACGGTACCTCCCGATATTCAGCATTTTGATCGTGCGATTTGACACCTCTCGATTATTTCCTGTGCGGCTACGTGAAGTCACTGGTTTATGCTGATAAACCAGCAACAATTGACGCCTTGGAGGTCAGTATTGTTCGTGTTATTCATGACATACGGCCAGCAGAGCTCTAAAAAGTGGCCAAAAATTGGACGTCCAGAATGCACTTCGTCAAGAACAGCCGCGGTGCCTATATGCCCGAAATCATTTTCAAATGTTAATGTCATGTATTGATCTTTCGAATAAAAAAAATATTGAATAAAATTTAATTTTTTTGTGTTATTTTTTACAATTTCAAGTTCTATTGGGCTTAAAAAAAACACCCTTTATTAGTTGTAATACTTCGGAAGGTATTTCGTCTGCGACTGCTGTGTTTTTATCCTTAAGCGTTTCTATTACAAATTTTACTTCATCCATCCTTATTCGTTCTCCTCTTAAATAATTTTCGGTAAAATTACTGGGCGTTAATCTCTCATTGTCTGTAAAAAATCTTGAATGTAATTCTGCCAAATGATTTTCCTCTCGAGATGTCGAATGCAGCTTGATTATTGTCGTCGAACAAAGTTCTTCGACAATACAATCTTTTAATTTCTTATGGAGATTGTAATCAACACGGCATTGATTATCCTCCAATACTAGTGATATGTTGAGACTGTTTTGTTTTTAAGAGCAATGGTTCCCATACGTCGTGTGTCTAATCCCCAGAACAGAAAGTATTGCCGTTAACCTCAACAAAACATTTTATTGGGATTTAAATTTACAGTTTGCGAAGGAGTCGATTAAGTGGAGAAAGCAAATATGAACGGCGTGATTTCGTTATAATTCATCGTTTTAAATTTGCTCATGGTAGGGTAGCATAAAATGTTCGGCACTACCGAACCTTTAACGCCGCTTTTGACTCATAATATGTGTGTTTGTATATATATGTTTATTTGCTTGCATGTATGTATGCTTGCACATATTTTCTCACACAGCTGTATGGACACACGTATGTGTGTGCAAATATTCGTAGTGTTGATTTTATTGTTAATTTGTTATTGGTGTTGCATTTCACTAAAATGTTTCTGCATACCTTCTTAATGATAGAGATGCCCAAATGGACATGGCATATAATTTTTTTTTTCTTCTGGAAGAATATTGTAGCAATTAAGAACAACAATTCGTTCTTTGTTGAGTGGTTGGAAGACACTAACAATTTATTATAAAGAACTACTTATGAAAATATAACTTAACTGAGCATAATGTGTAAAAGAGGGAGAGAGAGAAATACTTAATGGACACATACCATATCGCCATAAATGCTATGGAGAGATCACAAACACACATATGATCCAAAACTGCAAACGTTTACCGCATAAGGTAAATAATTCTCAATGACTTGGTAATGCCGATCACATATAGTATCCATATGGTTTGTGTTATGATGAGAATGACCTGCTACTGCAGGGGCTTGTCAAAGGGTAGTTCGTGATTTTCTGAATCATTTTCAGTCCTCGGTGACTGGCTCTGGCTACGCAGGGTCCTTAGCTCGGTGCTTCGCAGGAGTTTCGACAAGCAGCTGGACAAATGGTGCGAAATGCTGATTTTCGACACTAATATGTATCTAACCTTTATCGCTTTTTTACTAGAACAAACACACAGACAACACATTAACACACAAAAATTATTGTTTTGTTAACGACATAGTTCTCAGGATTTTTTTATCTTAATCCCTCCAGTTCTGAGGGTTGGCATAACCACCACGGAATTTCTATCTCAGATATTAGCAACAATCGAGGTTATTATAGTGGGTTGCTTCTTTTCAATGTTATTCTCGTATCATTTACCATTTTTAATGGTGTGATAAAGTGGGTGTTCGGGATAACTTCGCTACCAGACTAACCACAATAAATTATTTTTTTGGCGTGTTTTCTGTTCAACCCGGAACAAAGGTTCTTGGTTCTCCGATGAACTTGAGGCCAGTGGAAATTGTGGTTTAATTATGAGAACTTACAGCGAAATCTATCGTTAACTCACAATAAAACCTCTACACGAACTTAAATAACACTTACTTTAATCTCTTGCCCATTTTTTTTAATGTTAACCACAAATGTCCTTTTTTAATTTGTTTGGCATTTGGACAGGCTTATTTTTAAATTCACAAACGAACAATAAAACAAAATTTATTTGCTACACCAGAGGCGGTTATGGAACAACTACCCTTTAGTTTTCCGCATTTTGTGTTATATACCGGTTCCTATTTTCCACCATTTTCCTTAATTTTCCAAGATATTTTAAAAACACATATAAGTGGCTTCAGCTACATTTAGTTTACCAACACATCAACGACTATACCCATTAAATTTCTGATGTAGAGAGCGGTCATTATAGCTCTCGCTAACCCACTGAACATACCCCAGAACTTAGCCAACATACGGTAACAATCTTTTATACCCTCCACCATACATAGTATGGAGTGTATATTAAGTCCGTCATTCCGTCTGTAACTCATCGAAATAATAATTTTAGACCCAACAAAGGATATATATTCTTGACCAGTGTAAAATTCTAAGACGATTTAGACCTGTCCGTCTGTTTTAACCATGCTAAAGTCGAAACGAATTAAGATAGGAAGCTAAAATTTTGCACAGATCTCTCTTTTGTTTGCAGGCAGGTCAAGTTCGAAGATGGACTATATCGGTTCACGATATCGTATAGTTCCCATATAACGGTAACCCTCTATATTCGGTATTTTGATGGTTTTAGCCACATATTTCAACGGAATTATCTGAAATTCTACAAAAGGAGTTCCTTGTGAGCACTTAACCCCCTGAATGGGAATTGTCTATATAGGTCCATGATATCGTATAGCCCCCATATAACGGTACCCACCCAATATTCGGTATTTTTGATTATACCGCCTGCAAGATAATTGTCTATATAGGTCCACGATATCGTATAGCCCTCATATAACGGTACCCCCGATATTCGGTATTTTGATGATTTTGGCGACAATTTTCAACAGAGTTGTCTGAAATTCCACACAAGAAGTTCCTTGTGGGTATTTTACCCCCTGCAAGAAAATTGTCTATAGTGGTCCACGATATCGTACAGCCCCCATATAACGGTACCCCAGATATTCGGTATTTTGATGATTTTAACCACATTTCTCAATTGAATTGTCTGAAATTCCACACAAGAAGTTCATTGTGTGTACTTTACCCTCAGACGTAGATTTGTCTGTATAGGTCCACAATATTGTATATCACCCCAATATGTCGGCACCTTACGATATTCGGTATTTTTAAGACTTCAAGAGAATTTTTAATGGATTTCATTTCCTAATTCTTTCCAAATGACGGAGGGTATTCAAAATTCGACCCGGCCGAACTTACTGCTTTTTTACTTGCTCCCTATCCCCTTTTCAGGCAACCCCAGTAACACAACGATCTCTGCGCCAAACAGAGGACAACAACTTCATTGGTAAGTATTTTTATTGAATTAAAATTTAATAATCCCCAATGAATTTTAAAAATTCACTCATTTCTCTTAGGTTGAGAGCGCCGCCGGTAATTGATTTGACCACGCAACAAAAGTTTCCGATTTTCCTCTTGCCTACGAGATATCGTAAACACGAATTCCCGATCATCAATTGAACAACTCTACTATGAATTCCCAAGTACCTCCGAAGTCTATTCGCCATCCTATATTCCGTATTCATCTTATCGTATTTGAACACTATTAGATTGCTCAATCAATAAAACATCTGATTTACACCCCAGGAAAGGGATAAATCTGCTCTTCTAATTTCATTAGGAGAACCTCGATACAGCTGAGTTTACTACAGACGACGAGAAATCCACGTTACAAAAATAAAAGATTATTAAAATGGTGATTGAGATAACTTATATGTACCGTTACTTAATCCTAGATTTCCCTTGCTTAACCTATGCGTAAAAAAAAAAAAAAACAAAAGTAATCCTTTAAACTGTAGATGTTAATCAGCTGATCGACAGATGATCGGTTTTAAGGAAGTTCACACTTAATAAAATCTTATTAATAAATGACTAATAGGGTAGTTCATAGTTAATCATATATCGTTTACGACCACCATACTAGGACACTCTACTGAGAAAATGTTGGGATTTCTGAAATCGAACACTGAATTGACAATTTACGAGAATTGAGTGAAAATGTCCGAAAAATGGAAAAGCAATGAATTGTATACCCTGAACTCACTGACACCAGGCTTCTGACCGACAGATTATTTTGATGCACGCGTTTTTAACTTTTGTTTTGTTAGGAATTTTTGGTCATTATTTGTTTTATCATTATTCTTTGTGGCAATGCTGCTGGTTTGTGCAGTAATTTCGACTTTCTATTTTGGCCGAAAACAATTAGTGCCAATAATGGCATCTAATTCTGACAAAACATTTGTTTATATTATTTAAATTAAATTTGGCATGAACGGAATGCGAACAGAAACAAATGTGCTGCATTACAAATATTTTCGCCACCTTTGAGCGCTTTAAGGAGTAATGAATGGAAAAAAATGCACAAATACCGAACAAGCATTTAAAACAACTAACGAAAGGAGTTCATGGCTTATCCTTCTTTCTCGACTATTAATTACAAAAACAATGAGAGGGAAAACAAAACGCTAAAGCCGTTAAAAGTGGAACAAGGCCTTTAATAACGGTTCAGTAGTTTTTACGATTGTGAATAACAATTGAGAATGAACTCAACACGGCCGGAATGACCAAACATTTCACTGTGGGGCCAATGGAATGGTTTTGCTAACAAATGTAGAACAGCTCTTAAATGTATTCTGAGATGAATGGACTTTGTCTTCAGTTCTATACATTAAAATGATATCTGATAATATTCACAATTTTTGTATTTAAAAGGCTGAAGAAAAAACGAAACTTTGCATTTGCAAGTGATTTCAACGAGAACGATGGGACAAGTGTAGTTGCAGATGAGTACAATAGCGTAAGTAGCTCGTGACCAGCACCGACGACCGCAGTACTGTAAAGAGCATCTCTGCATCCGCACTGAGCGAATATGAATTTTAGGAGAAAGTGCCGAAGAGAGCGTAAGCTCTACCCCACAATCAGAACTAGGCGAATGTGACATCTAAAAGAGCGGCAGAGAAAATTTCTTCATCGATCTCGAATGAGAGGAAACTTAATGTGATTAATTGGAATGCTGGGGAAAACTGCAACCAACTTCAGACTATTGTCATTTCCAAGCCACTCGTTCGACAGCTGTTAAAATTATTCCAGTGACAGCTCATTATATTGTTTACAAGCGTACAAAAGCATTTTGGTGAGAAATTTCCAGGAAAAAAGTTATTCGTGATGGAATTCAAGTGTGATAGTGTGATTTCTTTACATTTGGCTGGAAAACCACTAGTGGATATCGCTAGAGCACTCCAGCATTTAAATGTGAATAAATCTTTTGTATCTCGTACCATTGCTCGTTACCGTGATACTGGTAGCGTAGCCCAACGTCAAGGAAGTGGACGAAAGAAAACGGGGACGTCAGCAGAAACGTTTCGAAAAATAAAGAAGCGACTTGATCGAAACCCGCGTCGCAGTGGCCTCAAAATGGCTCGTGAGCTGAACATATCGCAATATTCCATTCGGCAAATATTGGAAAATGGGCTCGGTGTAAAGCCATTGAAATTCCAAAAAGTACAAGAACTTACACCGCTACAGAAAGAAAATAATCTCAAAAGAGCTAAAGAGATGCTTCGCTTGGCCGAAAGTAGTGAACTACCGATTTTGGTTTTCTCCGATGGAAAACATTCGTAGTCCAGCAGTTTGTGAACAAGCAAAATGATCGTGTTTACTTGCCAAAGAGGTCAGCTGAAAATGTGCACCTTCGGTTGGCCACCAGAACTCAAGCGCAGGCCATGGTGATGGTGTGGGCTGCCATAACAGCCGATGTTCGCTCTCCGCTCGTATTAATTGAGGGTGTATTAAAGCCTTGAGCACGCAAAAATTTTGGCCGCAGACCTTGGACATTCCAACAGGACTCAGAACCATCGCACACAGCACGCGTCACCCAAGAATGGCTACAAAACTTCCTCGCTTCATTTCCAGCGCACAATGGTCACCAAAATCTCCGGATACCAATCCGTTGGACTATTTTGTCTGGAGTATTTTAGAAAGCAAGGTTGGCACTAAAAAATACCAAATTGCAAACGCAGAGCAACATTCGGGTAGCGTTTGACGGTTTCATTGACCGCTTAAAGGCCATAATTCGTGCCAAAGGTGACCAATTCGAAAAAATCTGAACTTATTCTTAAATTTGATGCTATTTCCGACATTTACTGCTTTCATTCAATAAAATTTAAAAAAAAAATGTAAAAATAATGGCGTTTGACTTTGTTGCAGTTTTTATACCCTACACCACATAGTGGTAAGGGTATTATGTCTTTGTGCATTTGTTTGTAACATGGAGAAGGAAACGAGATAGACCCATAGTTACTTTTGAGAACCTTCATAGAATCACTTTCTGAGTCGATTTATGCATGTCCGTCCGTCTGTCCGTCCGTCCGTCTGTACATGTATTTTTGTGAACAAAATGCAGGTCGCATTTATTATCCGATTGAGATGAAATTTTCCAAACAATCTTTTTTGGCCCAAGGACGAACCCTATTGAAATTGGTGAGAATCGGATTAAATTTAGATATAGCTCCCATATATATCTTCATCCGATTTCGGGTTAAATGAGCACCAAATGTTCACTATCAGTCCAAATTACCTGAATTTTGGCACACCCAACCGAGTTCGGCCTAGAAGCAAGTATATCAAATTTGGAGAAAATCGGTTCAGATATAGCTATAGCTCCCATATATATCTTTCATCCGATTTGATCTTTAAGTCCCTAACATTCCTACTATGCACTCCACAACCGTGATATTTGGTACCAGGTATTAGATGGAGCACAGAAATAGCTGTTTTAAATTTTATCGAAATCGGTTCAGATTTGGATATAGCTCCCATATATATCTTCATCCGATTTCGGGTTAATTGACCACCAAATGGCCAATATCAGCCCAAATGGCCCGAATTTTAGTACATCGGACCAAATTCAGCCTAGAAGCAAGTATATCAAATTTAGTGAAAATCGGTTCAGATATAGATATAGCAACCATATATATGTTTCATCCGATTTAGTCCCATATATTCGTAATATTCACTCCACAACCGTGATATTTGGTACCAGGTATTAGATGGAGCACAGGAACAGCTGTTTTAAATTTTATCGAAATCGGTTCAGATTTGGATATAGCTCCCATATATATCTTCATCCGATTTCGGGTTAAATGTGCACTAAATGGTCAATATCAGCCCAAATCACCTGAATTTTCGTACATAAGACCGAATTCAGTCTAGAAGCTAATACGTAAAATTTGGAGAAACCCGGTTCAGAGATAGCTATAGAATTAGATAGAATTAGATAGATTTTGATTTTGTACCAAATATCTCATAGAGCTCTGAAATGCCCTGTATAAACCTTTTTACGAGAGCTCTACTAAATATGCATAGTTTTGTAGGGTATCATATAGTCGGCCCCGCCCGACTTTTGAGCTTTCCTTACTGGTTTTTAATTTCAGCCTGTATTTGTTATACCTCGTATTGAAAACAAGATTGGGTATCTTGAAATAAAATTGATACGAATTGGGTATTGATATAAGAACTCTCTCTTTTACATACATTTTGTGTGGTTCACTCACGTGGCATTTTCGATTTAAAAAAAAAAGATTCATAAAATCCGTAAATGTTTGCTGGCACTGCAATTGCAATTCATTTGCAACACCAACCAACCAAGCACGAAAATCTGCGAATGTTCGGAAAACAAAAAAAAATAAAATGAATTTTTAATACCATTCAACACTTGTTTCGCTTAAGAACATAAGCTTGCAATAGCATCAGCGCCATCTGAATAAAATAGACTAAAAACAAGAACCTCCAACAGAAGCAACCCAAAAACCGCAAATTAGGATTTAAATGTAAAAATTGTCGTTATATGTGTTTGGGAGTGCGTGCGTAGTGGTTGCGTGTCTGATGTTGTCAAATTGAATTGAGAGGATTTTCAGTATTCACTCAATTCTATGACAGGATTTAGAGTTGAATTGAAAACTGTACCGAAACTAATGGGATTGTAACTGATGATGAACTCAAATGTAAAGGCGATCACACTTAGAGAATCCAAAATAATCGCATTTCGTTATGTTCGTTGTATTCGCTTTTGTGAATTTAATAAATATTTTTAAAAAGTTTTGAGGAAAGTGATTGTGGTAACTTCAATTGAAATTGTGATTTATGTTGTGTTATGATTTAAAGGCAAGTTATTGCAGACTCACAAAGGGTAAGAATTTATCCATAACACCTCTTGACGTCTCAGTTATGTTTCGTTGGCAAATATGCGGTAATTACAGATGCATACCCCAAATCTGACAACACTGCAAAACACGTTGTATGGCGTATATCAGCGAGATGTTAGACGAAGTGTTTTATGACAACCTTGAGTTGGCATAAAGGTTGAATCACCATCACGAGATACGGAAAATTGCATGGAGGTATTTGGCAAAAAACAGTGACATAAAATGGCAAGCAGAAGGAAAAAGTAATAGAAGGTTCAGTAATTTTAATTGTGGCGCGACTTTTTTCAAATAAGATTACCTTTGAAAAGTTCATAAGGAGGGTAAGGCAGAAATCTCAGTGCCAAAAACTTAAGAAATCTTTTCTGTTTCCAAAACTGTTTAGTAGCAGTAATTTGGCTTGGCAAATTCCGCTAACACGTCGGCGTATGTATACAAGCACAAGGAGCGACCCAATCCAAATTCTGACTGGATGTGCAATTACCGCCATAAATTGTGGAAGAACATTCGCACTCCTCAATAATTGCAAGATTTTACATTAGCAAAACGGGACAATAGCCTCTGTTACTGCCAGTACTTGCTGAGAAAAAGGAACATTCTATTATTTTGCAAACCATTCGTAGTGGTGATATGCACTAACTTTATCCTCCCGTTAGAGCTTTTAATTGAAGATCGTACACCGGCTAAGACCTGTTAACGAAAACACAGTTTATCCGCTTGGAAAAAGGAGGCCGTCATAATACCCTTTTGGTAAGGGTCTTATGTCTTTGTGCATTTATTTGTAATATTGGGAAGGAAGCGAGGTAGACCCATAGTTACTTTTGAGGATATTCATAGAATCTCTTTTAGAGTCGATTTGAATGAATTTTGGAAATTACGACTGAATACGAAACCTGTTCTTCAAATCTGGTGTAAATCGGTTTTGGGGTTTAAAGTCCCTCACACGCGTAATATGCGGGTTAGATTTGGATATAGTTCCATATATACCTTCAACCGATTACAGGTTAATTGTGCACCAAATAGCCAATATCAGTCCAAATGACCCGAATTTTGGCATATCCGGCCTAATTTAGTCTAGAAGCAAGTATATCGAATTCGGCTCAGATACAGCTATTGTTCCCATATGTATGTTTAATACGATTTGGTGTTTAAGTCCCTCACATTGGTAATATGCACCCCACAAGAATGATATTTGGTACCAGATATATGAGATACAGCTCAGAAATAAGTATTTAAAATTTTGTCAAGATCGGCTCAGATTTGGCTATAGCTCCCAGATATTTCTTTATCTGATTTCAGGTTTATTCTGCATTATATGGCTAATATCAGCCCAAATGGATTGAATGTTGGCAATTCCGACGGATTTCAGTCTGAATTCTGTCAAGTATATCAAATTTTGTGAAAATCGGTTTAGATATAGTTATAGCTTCCATATATATGTTTCATCCGATTCGGCGTTTAAGTCACTCATGCGTAATATGCACTCCACAAGAATGATATTTGGTATTACATATTAGATATAGTCCAGAAATAATACTGTCAAATTTTATCGAGATCGTATGAGATTTATCCGATATCAGGTTTATTGTGCATCAAATATTTGATATCAGTCCAAACGGACTGAAGCTTGGCGATTCCGACGGAATTCATCCTAGAAATAAGTACTTCAAATTTGGTGAAAATCTGTTCAGATGTAGCTAAAGCTCCCATATATATTTCATCTGATTTGGTGTTTAAGTTCTTCACATTTGTAATATGCACCCCACAAGAATGATATTTGGTCGCAGATGTTAGATACAGCACAGAAATAAGTGCCTAAAATTTTGTCACGATATTATATATGGACAAATGGACTGAATTTTGGCATTTCCGACAGAATTCTGCCTAGAAGCCAGTACTATTTTGGTGATAAGAGTTAAAGTCCCTAAACAATGAGGACATTTGATGCTGGAATTTTTATAGCTTTGATATACATTTTCATCCGATTTTACGGTTATTGTCCGCCATATATAATAACAGCCCAAATTAAATAGATTTTTCATATTCAAACGTATTTTTCCATTTGATGGAACTCTACCGTAACGAGTTTCTCCAAGTTGCCCCAATAAATATTTTTTTATACCCTACAACACTATGTGTTGGGGGTATTATAAGTTTGATTGGTCCAAAAATTATGTAACACCTCGAAATATTGATTTACCACATAGGAAAGTATATACGGATCTTCCTATCTCGCCGAGCTGAGTCGATCTAGCTATGTCCGTCCATCCGTCCGTCTGTCCATGTTAATTTGTAATCACTCTACAGGTCGCAATTATGGCCCGATCTTCACGAAATTTAGGATGGAAGTGGGGCAAAGGCCAGAATAGAAGCCTTTTGGAGAGGATCGTACAATATTTAGGGGTTGAAATGGACCAAAAAGTATAAAGTATAGACCAATCGACGCGGAAGTTAGCATAGGGCTGAGCAGAAGTCTTCCAATTTTGATGGTCATCGGGTAATATTTAGTGGATCAAATATACCATAACAACTGTGTTAAGTAAAAGACAAATTTCCCATTAAACCGCGAATATTTCAATCCCGGTAAAATCACAAATAGTCGAACAGATCAATTCTGACCGTTACGTAGATGCCGATAGTAAATATATCGGATATATAGCGAAATATTTTCAATGGGTATACACAATGGAAGGGGATATTAGCTAGAATGCTAATATCTCAAGAATGGCTGGACCGATTTTGACAAATTTTGTCAATTCAGAATGCCATCTTGGCATAAAAAAATAAAATCTAAAAAAATCGCATAAAAAGATGCCAGTAATGATGTTAATAGAGATTTTGTGGTATTTTGTGACATTTTTTTTATTTTTTTAATATTTTTTTCTATTTGACTTAAAATATTGAAGTATACATTATGTAATATTTTTTCACCTTACAAACACAGGTTGAGGTTATTATATACAGATTGCAATTGTCGTCCGATCCTCACGAACATTTTCGCAAAGGTAGGTTTAGGCTCAGAAGGGCAAGGCCTGTTTTTTTCAAAGATGTCCGCAATACAGTTTTGAAATGGATCAACAAGTAAAAATGTTCCTGATTTGCAGCTGTTATAAAGGTAACAAATAGAAAGCAATGAAGTAAGGGTTTAGGACAGCGATTAGAATGGACCACTACTTTTGTGTGAAAAAATACACAATAACATTTCCATTCTACCGAGACGCTGAAAGGCGAACTTTTGGTTTTGTATGCTGATTTCGTTGACGAATATAGCCAAATATCGTAGATAAGCAAATCATATAGATGAGTGGCAAAATATTTAGAGGTTCAAATGAACCCAAAACAAAAAAAATCCTGATCACAAAATTGAAGCCAATCGACACTCAGAGACGTGAATTAAGGACAGGGAAGAATTCTGGCATTTTGGATGACCATTGGATTATATTTAGCTGTAAAATTGACCACAACTACTAACAACACGACAGAGTGCGTAAATATTGGCCAAATGTCCCTGGTCAAAATGCTAAGGGTAATATCTGGGCAGTGTTCCAGGACATAATTTCAAAAGCGAAATCTTCCAAAAAAAAAAATTGAACATAAAGGGGCTTCTATCACATTGTAGTGTTGTAGGGTATCACATGGACGGCCCCGTATGACTATTGCCTTTGATTACTTGTTTTAATATAATCCTTATACACTATACAGCAGTGTTATTTGGAACTAGAGTCAAATTCGTTAAAAATCTATTCAGAGTATGATATAGTTCCCAAATTGGGACTTCTCTGAAACCGTGATACGAATTCAAATAAGGTTCATTGTTGGTAAGATCTACTTCACATAAATTCCCAATATAATTTTTTTTGTTACGGGAGCTCGCATAGTGGTGTAGGGTATCATACATTCGGCCCAGTCCGACCACCATAGTTTTTAGGGTATATTAACTTTGTCATTCCATTTGTAACACCTCGAAATATACATTTTAGACATTTTATATATTCTTGATCAGCATAAAATTCTTTGTCGATTTAGCGATGTCTGTCCTTCTATCCGTCTGTGGAAATCACTCTAGCTTCCGAACGAAATGAAGAAGGTTGATAAAATTTTACTCAAATGTATATTATATCTGCAGGACTTTTGGTATTGAAAATGGGCCATGTAGGTCCACGTTTCGTATAGCCTCCATATAACATATAACCTCCCGATATTCGGTACTTTGATGATTTTAGCGACATTATTCACCGGAATTGATTCAAATTCAGCCTAAGACAGAAAAGTGTATGTGCAAGTCCACGTCTTCGTATGGCCCCCATATAACGGCACCCCTATATTGAATATTTTGGAAATGTTTCGTATATCCTCCCCATATTCAGTATTTTGATTATTTTAGCGACATTATTCACAGGGAAGGTTTTCAAATTTGGTATTTGAAGTTCGTATCCATTACAGTCTAAGACAGAAAAGTGTCTGTGCACGTCCACGTCTTCTTATAGCTCCCATATAACGGCAACTCCCGATTTTTAAGATTTTAACAGAATTTTAACGGATTTTATTTTTTTAAATTTGTCAAACTCTTTCCAAATGGTGGAGGGAATTCAAAGTTCAGCTCGGCCGAACTTAAACTTTTTTACTTCTTAATAAATCATTGAGTTGGTCTGAACATTTAAATATGATATCCGATGAAACCTTTGGAAAACTTCAAGCTTTATGGATCACACAACAATTTACACCCAATAATGTTCGTATTCTTCATGCTAAACTATTCTGGTTCCAGTACTATTTTATGTTGCGAATTTTTTGCCAACTGTGTGCATAGATCTCGGAATATTTCCGAACATGTAATTTTATTTGTTGGACTCAGTTTCAATAATCTCCTTCAGATTATATCGTTAATGCGTGTAATACAGACTTAGCTCTGCAGCACAGTATCATATACTCCTCAGATAGAATAATTTCAGATTATCGCATTTATCAGACAAGAAGTGTCGCAAAAGTAGCGCCTTGGGGAAGGAGTGAGAAACTCACTTCCAAATGCTTACACGGATAAAGAAGTTGTTTCATGCAACAAGATCTCAATGCATTTCTTTAAATCTCCAAATCAACTGACACAATCTGCAGATACATTGACATAGATACATTAGACATAGCAACCGCCAGTTCTTTGAAGTGAAAGTCACTTTTTTGTCTCTTTCCTTGCAACAAGAACGGATTTTTCTTATTTACACTTTGACTTTCATCTTTTTATGATTCCTTTAACATTTCCCAACACCGGCGTCTTTGTTGTCACTGCGACGGCAACAAATTAAACACAGAAATGACGATGGGATGCAACAGAGCCGTCACCAGCGTCCTCATCATCCTCAGCATCAGCATCGCATCGCAACAATGCCAGCAACAGCATCAAAGACACTTCAAGGAATTGAATGCCACCAGCATGCATGTCGGGTGAAAAGTTTTCTACGCTTTCTGATGTCATTGTTGGATTGGATTGCAGGGACGACACAACGACTTTGTGGCTTTTACTTTGACTCGACAAAAAAAAAAAAAGAAAGAAAAGGAAAACACAACAACAACAGCGGCAGCAGCAAAACAAAACAGGCGAGGATTGTCACAAAACAATGGAGTCATGCAAGTGCAGCAACAACAACAACAACAACAACTATGCACCAGTGACATCAAATGCACATGCAAATAACACAGAAGTAGGGGTCGCTTTGTTTGTTGTCCGCAATTTCATTGGACGATGTTGGTTTGTTTGTTCTCCGGGCAACCAGAAGGATACCATTGTCCAAGTCATATGCCCCGGTGACTGGTAAAACAAAAAAGCAAAATTACCACCTATCCCTACAATGTTTGAGGAACTTAATACAAACGGAGATAATTCAGAAAACAAATTTAAAACAAGTGTGAATTAATTGTTTGTAAAGTGTAATTGCAACAGAACAAGGACTAATCGAGAACTATTCTGACTAACATTTCGTATATAGCACACCTGAAATAGTTATAATGTTCAATTTCTAATTAAAAGTGGCGTGAAGAGTTTACGCACTGCCCGCACTTTTTATACCCTCCACCATAGTATAGAGGGTATATTAAGTTTTTCATTCCGTTTGTAACACCTCGAAATATACCTTTTAGACCCCACAAAGTATATATATTCTTGATCAGCATAAAATTCTATGTCGATTTATCAATGTCCGTCCGTCTATCCGTCTGTCCGTCTGTGGAAATCACTCTAGCCTCCGAACGAAATGATGTAGGTTGATAAAACTTTGCTCAAATGTGTACTATGTCTGCAGGACTTTTGGTATTGAAAATGGGCTATGTAGGTCCACGTCTTCGAATAGCCCCCATATAACGGTATCTAAGACAGAAAATGGGCCATGCAGGTCCACGTCTTCGTATAGCCTCCATATAACGGTACCTCCAGATATTCGGAATTTTGATGATTTTAGCTACATTATTTACCGGAATTGTTACAATTTTGGTATTTGAAGTTCGTAATGGATACTACAGCACAAAACAGAAAATGGGCCATGTAGATTCACGTCTTCGTATAGCCCCCATGTAACGGTACCCCCCGATATTCGGTATTTTGATGATTTAAGCGACATTATTTACCGGAATTGTTACAATTTTGGTATTTGAAGTTCGTAATGGATACTACATCCTAAGGCAAAAAATGAGTCATGTGGGTCCACGTCTTTGTACAGCCCACATATAACGGTACCCCCCATATTCGGTATTTTGATGATTTTAGCGACATTATTCACCGGAATTGTTTCGAATTTCGTATATGAGTTCGTAATGGATATTAGAGTCTATGACAGAAAATTGTCTGTGCAGGACCACGTCTTCATATAGCCCCCAAATAACGGTACCTCCAGATATTCGGAATTTTGATGATTTTAGCTACATTATAAACTGATTTTTTATTTCAAGTTTCGCATTTAAATATTAAAATAGCTTATGACAAAAGTAGTGTATGCATGTCCACGTCGTCGTATAGACCCCTATATACGGCTACATTCGGTATTTTTAAGATTTTAACAGAATGTTGAACGGATTTTAAGTTTTTTAAAAATTGCCAAATTTGTACCAAATTTTACAGTTTTTACTTGTTTTAGAATCATTTACACTGTGCGATAGAAAATATTATTACAGAAAACAATTCAGCCGATTAAGAATGTAGAGCTAAATACAAGAGACTCGTGTAACGGCGTTTTGACATTTTAAAGGTGACGAGTTCCCCCTCTTCCACATTTCGGAAACATTACATGGATTATTTTGGTCAACAACCAGCTGGCGGATGGGATGAGAATTGATGATCGCATTAGTCTTTTTCTAGAAACCGAGATACCTCTCTTTAGAGGATCCGATTTGGGAATGGACTAATATTATTACCCATCCGAGGGGATATCTGATTCCCCGATGACAATGAAATATAAAGTGCAGCCAAAAGCAAAAAACCGCGGATTTTAAAAACTTTAGGAAGCATTTCTTAGATAACGATACACTTCCAGATCCGGGATATTTCAGGGGAATATAATTTAACAAAATTAGGAGAATACAACCAGTATGGAAAAGTCAAAAGTCGGGCGGGGCCGACTATATGCTACCCTACACCACTATGCATATTTAGTAGAACTCCCGTAACAAAATAATTTATTTTAAGTAGATCATACCACCTATCACAAATTAGCTTTAGAGCAGTTATAGTTTGGTTTCAGAGAAAACTAATATATAAGAGGCATATCCAGGTCTAAAAAGATTTTCACTAAATTTGACGGAGACATTTTAATCTTTTATACCAAATAACATTGCTATAGAGTGCATGATATCACTTCGAGAAGGATTATATTAAAACAATTAAAAAGGCTGTAAGTTCGGCCGGGCCACCATTTGGAACGAATTTGGCGATTTTCAAAAACAATCAAATCCATTAAAAATTCCGTCAAGATCTTAATAATACCGAATGTAGCTGTTAAATTGGGGTCTACACGACGACATGGACCTGCATAGGTAACTTTTGTCATAAGAAATTACAATATGCAAATGCGAAACTTAACAAAAAAAACGGTGAATAATGTGACTAAAATCATCAAAATTCCGAATATCGGGAGGTACCGTTATATGGGGGCTATACGAAGACGTGGACTTAATATACCCTTCATACTATGGTGGAGGATATAACAAGTAAAAACGCAGTAAGTTCGGCCGAGCCGAACTTTGAATACCCTCCACCATTTGGAACGAATTTGGAAATTTTCGAAAAAGGTAACATTCGCCAAAAATTCTGTTAACATCTTAAAAATACCGAATATAGCCGTTATATTAGGGTCTGTACGACGTGAACCTACATACGCATTGTTTTTCATAAGCCATTACCATATTCAAATTCGAAAATTGAAATAAACAGTGAATATCATCAGGTACCGTTATATCGGAGCTATACGAAGACCTGGACCTGCATAGATAATTTTCGGTCACATGCTGTAGCTTCTATTACTTACTTCAAATACGACATCTCAAACAATATCGGTGAGTATTGTATCTAAAATCGTTAAAATACCGAATATAGGGAGGTACTGATATATGGGGCCTATACGAAGACCTGGACCTGCATAGACAATTTTCTGTCACAGACTGTAGTTCCCATTACAAACTTTAAATGCGTAATTTTAAACTACTACGGCGAATAATGACGTTAAATCATCAAAATACAGAATATTGGAAGGTACCGTTAATGGGGCTATACGAAGGCGTGGGCCTGCACACACAATTTTCTGTCGTAGGCTGTAGTATCGATTTCGAACTTCAAATGCCAAATTTGAAACAATTCCGGTGGATAATGTCGCTAAAATCATCAAAATACCGAATATAGGGAGGTACCGTTATATGGGGGCTATACGAAGACGTGGGCCTGCACAGACAATTTTCTGTCTTAGGCTGTAGTATTCATTTCGAACTTCAAATGCCAAATTTCAAACAATTCCGCTAAATAATGACGCTTAAAAAATCAAAATACCGAATATCTGGAGGTACCGTTATATGGGCGCTATATGAATACTTGGACCTACATATCCCATTTACGAACTTAACCTGCCTACTGGCAAAATAAAAATATGTGCAAAATTTTAGCCTTCTATCTCAATTCGTTCAAAAGAAAGCGTGATTACAACAGACAGACAGACGGACATTGCTAAATCGACTTAGAATTTTACGCTGATCAAGAATATATATACTTTGTTGGGTCTGACATGAGTATTTCGAGTAGTTACAAACGGAAAGACAAAATGAATGTACCCTCCATGGTTTGGTGGAGGGTATAAAAATATATCGAACCGAGTTCCACAAAATGGAAAGGTACGTCCTAAAATTCACTCCATTCGGGCTGATATTAGCCATTATTTGCAAAATAAATCTTAAATCGGATTAAGGATATAGATGAGAGCTATATTCGAATCTTAGCGGTTATCAACAAAATTTGGCAAATGTATTTCCGTGCTTTATAAGATATCTGGTACCAAATATCACTGTTGTCGAATGCGCATGTGAGGGACTTAAACTCCCAAATCGGAAGAAACATATATATGGGAGCTATAGTTATATCTACACGGATTTTCTCCAATTTAGATTTACTTGCTTTAAGCCATTTGGTGCACAATTAACGTGAAAACGTGGACGGACCAATGTGAAAGAAGTGGACAGAAGAAAACAACTACATCAGCAACAAGTTAAAACGCAGTAAGTTCGGCCGGGCCGAACTTTTAATACCCTCCAACATTTGCAACGAATTTGGAAATTTTCAAAAAATAAAATCCATAAAAAATTCTGTTAAAATTTTCAAATTCAAATTCGAAACTTGAAATAAACGGTGAATAATGTAGCTAAAATCATCAAAATATAGTATATAAGTAGGTGCCGTTAAATTGGAGCGGTGCGAAGACCTGGACCAGCATAGACAATTTTCTGTCACAGGCTGTAGCATCCATTACGAACTTCAAATACCACATCTCAAACTACTTCGGTGGGTATTGTACCTAAAATCGTCAAAATACCGAATATAGGGAGGTACTGATATATGGGGCCTATACAAAGACCTGGACCCGCACAGACAATTTTCTGTCACAGACTGTAGTTCCCATTATGAACTTTAAATACCAATTTTGAAACAATTCCGGTGAATAATGTCGCTAAAATCATCAAAATACCGAATATAGGGAGGTACTGTTATATGGGGGCTATACGAAGACGTGGACCTGCACAAACAATTTTCTGTCTTAGGGTGTAGTATCCATTTTGAACTTCAAGTACCAAATTTGAAACAATTGCCGTGAATAAATTCGCTGAAATCATCAAAATACCGAATATCGGGAGGTACCGTTATATGGGGGCTATATATAAACGTGGACCTACATGGCCCATTTACGAACTTAACCTGCCTACTGGAAAAATAAACATGTGTTCAAAATTGTAGCCATATATCTCAATTCATTCCAAAGATAGCGTGATTACAACAGACAGACAGACGGACAGACAGACGGACATCGCTAAATCGACTTAGAATTTTACGCTGATCAAGAATATATATACTTTGTTGGGTCTGACATGAGTATTTCGAGGAGTTACAAACGGAATGACAAAGTTAATATACCCTCCATAGTATGGTGGAGGGTATAAAAATGGTTCGAAAAGTAAAGAAGCGACTTGATCGAAACCCGCGTCGCAGTGGCCGAAAAATGGCTCGTGAGCTGAATATTCGGCAAATATTGAAATATGAGCTCGGGGTAAAATTCCAACAAGTGCAAGAACTTACACCGCAATAGAAGGAAAATAGACTCACTTGGCCAAAAGTGGTGAAATGCCAAATTTGGTTTAATCCGATGAGAAAACATTCGTAATTATCATTTTTACTTGCCAAAGAGGTCAGCTGAAAGTGTGCACCTTCGCCGGCCATGGTGATGATGTGGGCCGCCATAAAAGCCGATGGTCGCTCTCCGCACATATTAAACGACCATGGCATCAGAATAAATGCCGAATATTATCGCGAAAATATTCTGAAGGGTGTATTAAAGCCTCGGACACGCAAACATTTTGGCCACAGACTTTGGACATTTCAACAGGAGTCAGCACCATCACACTCAGCACGCGTCACCCAAGAATGGTTACAAAATTTGGTTCCTCGCTTTATTTCCAGCGCACAAAGGCCACCAAAATCTACGGATACCAATCCTTTGGACTATTGTGTCTGGAGTATTTTGGAAAGCAAGGTTGGCACTAAAATAAACCAAAGTGTGGATCAATTAAGCAAGCGCTTCACCGGGAATGGGCCAAAATACCGCAGAAAAACATTCGGGCAGAGTGTGAAGGTTTCATTGGCCGTTTCAAGGTCATAATTCGTGCCAAAGGTGACCATGTCGAACAAATCTATACTTATTCTAAAATTTGATGCTATTTTCGATTTTTTCCTTTCATTCAATAAAATTTAAAAAAAAAATTAAAAATTATGGTGTTTGACTTTGTTGCAGTCTTTTAGATCACCCTGTATATCGCTTTCTTCCCCATGTTTTAAACAAATGCACAAAGACATAACACTCTTTCCACTATGTGGTGTAGGGTTTAAACATCGAAGTCCCCAATCTAAATGGTAGTAAAATGTGATAAGGATGCATTTTTAGAGATTCGTACTAAAAGGGTACGAAAAGTATTATAATGTAGTAAAAATTTAATATATTTTGTAGTGGACAAACGAAATAATCGGAAATCTGAAATTGGAAATGAGAGTCAGGTTACGAAAAGTTCTAAAATGGTACAAAACTTCTGAAATCATACCATTTAGTATTATGTGAGCGAATAGATCTAAAAAACTTGGTATGAGAATCAAGGGTGCAAAGTAAGTTTGATATACAGGGTTGCCCATAGTCGACGGACCCATATGGCAACGCCATAACTTTTAACAGAGATGTCACATCGCTTAATGACATACCGCGTTTGAAGCGTCAGTCCAAGCAGATTTTTACCATGAATGAATACAAGCGAGCGCTCTGAAATAGTTGAAATTTATATTCAACAGGAGAAGTCAATTGTGAAAACTCAACGTGCTTTTAAAACATTAAAAAATGTGAGAAGTGCGCCCTCTAAAAACACTATTAAGCGTTTATACGAAAAAATTTCGACTGGTAAGGCTCTTTCTAATCCGAGGAGACCATATAAAAGTCAACCAAGGCGATCGGCCGAGAATATCGCTGCCGTACGAGCCAGTATTGAGAGGTCCCCAAGAACATCCCTAAAATGCCGTTCTCAGCAGTTGGGCTTGGCTCGGTCCACTTTACAACGGATTATTCGCTTTGATTTGCATTTGATTTTCTTGTCTACGATATTTAACTATATTTGTCAACGAAATAAGCTAAAAGAGTCAAAAGTTCGCCTTTGGGTATTTCAGATATCGCCTGTAAGTAATGTTGGTATTTTTTCATACCATTCTACCCCCAGTCCTAAACGCTAACTTCTTACGAGATTTCGAGTCCTTTGGTTTCTATTTATGACCTTTATAAGGGCTGCAAAATCAGGAACATTTTTAGTTGTTGGTCAATTTCAACCCCATCTTTGAAAACAATAGACCTAGCCCTTCTGAGCCTAACCTTACCCTTGTGAAAGTTTTCGTGAGGATCGGACGATAATTGCAATCTGTATATAATATCCTCAAAAAAATACTACAAAATCGCATGCGATAAAAAAATATGAAAAAATAAAAAAATTTCACAAAATAATACAAAATCTATGTTAATATCATATCTATCATATGGCATCCTTTAATGCGATTTTCCAAGAGGGCATTCTGAATGGACCAAATTTGTCAAAATCGGTCCAGCCATTCTTGAGATATAAGCATTCTAACATCCCCTTCCTTCTATATATACACGATATATTCACTATTGGTAACTATGTAATGGTCAGAATTGACCTATTCGTCTATTTGTGATTTGGCCGGAATTAAAAATATTCGCGGTTTAATGGAAAATTTGACTTTTATTTAACACAAATGTTATGGTCTATTTCACCCACTAAATATTACCCGATGACCACCAAATTTGGAAGGCTTCTGCACAGCCCTAAGCTCTAAGCTTCCGTTTCGATTGGGCTATAATTGCGATCTGTAGAGCAAGTGCAAAATCAGAAAATGTTTCAGTTTTTGGTCCATTTCAATCTAAATATTACTCGATCACCTCTAACAGCAATAGGCTTCTAATCTGGCTCAAGCCCCACCTCCATTATATATTTCGTTAAGATCGGGCCATAATTGCAATCTGCAGAGTGATTTCAAATTAACATGAACAGACGGACGGACATGCTTAGCTAGATCGACTCAGGTAGGCGAGATAGGAAGATCCATATATACTTTCGAGGTGTTACATAATTTTTGGCCCAATCAAACTTATAATACCTCCAACACATAGTGTTGTAGGGTATAAAAAGCTGGAATCCTGAAATGTGATACTAAGAATTTTCTTGGCATTTGGAATTGAGGAATGTAGGTGGTTTCGGAAATGTGTGCCATAATTGTACAAAAAGTAACAAATTTGGTATTAGGTGAAGGAATAGAACTTAACACCCGAAATTTTGATATAAATGTCACTGTCTGTGTCTGTGGTTAAGATATGGAGGTGGGTTTGGAAATGTGTACTATTATTGTACGAATAGTTCTTAATAGTACTAAATTTGGTATTAGGTGAAGGAAAACAGCTGAAATAGTGAAATTTGACATTGATGTCTCTTTTTGTATCTGGGGTTGAGGTATGGGTGTGTTTTTGGAAATGTGTACTAAAATTGTACGAAAAGTACTAAATTGTACATACTTTGGATCACTATTTGTGTCTGGGATAGAGAGATGTATATTGTTTTGGATATCTTTTCAAGCAAGCCTAAAAGTCAAAAATCTCCCCCTAATACTTTAATACTCGGAGGAAGTATTAAAACCACATTTTTACACTAACTATGCATACATATCCGGCTCTCAGTGAAAATGTTTTGGCACTTTGACCGCAGGAATAAAATCTCTCGTTCGCATACAGTACTTACTTAACGCTGAAATATCGTTACAATTGGACGTACATATTCCCAAAGGTCTATATTTCCCACTACTGCATACTACCGTTTAAACATCATCTCCTAAATCAGCGATTATAAACATTTTGTACTTGTTGTCACTTTTGGATTTAAGCTGTGCCAACGCCATTATTAACAAGCTGCTACTACAAATTTTCCTAGAAAACAGATAAAACCAAAAGCTCATCACGTGCCCGCATTTAACGGCTTCCACGTCTTCGGTTTGAGAAATCTGCTTAGGCTAATTTCAATTCGAGTCACGCAAATGTCAATGCCGAAATAAAGAAAACCCGAAAATTGAATCTACGAAACGCACGTTAATGTGTGGGTGATAAATTTGTTGGGCCTTTATTTCTTCGGTGGGTAATACATCACGCACGTGGTCGGTGGAGGAAATGTTTCATTTCATAGAGGCATTAAGGAATTTATAAGCTATCGTCCCAATGAAAATAAATACTCTGTGCAAGCTTGTTTATGTCCCTGGCAGATTTGTTAATAAATAATGATGTGGCTACTTTAATTATAAACTTTATTAAATCGACGAAGAATGACAAGGCAGGTGCAGAGGGAAATTAAAGTCTTCAGGGTTTTAACGATATGAAAATCGAAACGTTTAAAATGCTGCTTTGGTCGCAACGGAGCCGGGGCATGGGCACAACAACTCCCATTGGGCCACATTAAAAACATTTCGTTCAGTAACTGTGAATGACAATAACAATCTACAAGGATTTTTCGCATAAAAAATGGGAAACGGAGTATTTTAAAAGATTTTTAGATGAAGTCTTTCTAAATTAGTAAAAAAAAAAACATTAAATTCGGCCGAACCGAAATTTCCACTAGGTAAAAACATATTTTCCAATGATACTATTTGGATCCAAATGTGTTCCACTTCAAACTGCCAATACCAGCGACGTAGGTTAGAGAATGCGGGTAAAGTTTTCAAAATACAACAAGTAAAAAAGCTGTAAGTTCGTCCGGGCCGAACTTTGATTACCCTCCACTATTTGGAACGAATTTGGCAATTTTCAAACCAAAATCCCTTAAAAATTCTGTTATAATCTGAACAAGTAAAAAAACATTAAGTTCGGCCGGGCCAAACTTTTAATACCCTCCACCCTAGGGTAAAAGAACATTAGAAGAAATGTGGCAAAAAACATTAAAATGCCGAATATCGGGAGGTACCGATATATAGGGGCTACACCAACACGTGCACCTATAATTACAATGTTTCGCCACACGAACTAGGACCCATTATGACCCACAAATACCAACTTTTACACAAATCAGTGAAAAAATGTGGCATAAATCATCAAAATACCGAATATCGGGAGGTACCGTTATATGGGGACTATACCAGAACGTGGACCTATACATGCAATGTTTTGCCACACGCTCAGGGGCCCGTTGTGACCTACAAATACCAATTTTCAGACAAATCCGTGAAAAAATGTGGCATAAATCATCAAAATACCGAATATCGGTAGGTACCGTTATATGGGGGCTATACCAAAACGTGGACCTATACATGCAATGTTTTGCCACACGCTCAGGGACCCGTCAAGACCTACAAATACCAATTTTCAGATAAAACCGTGAAAAAATGTGGCATAAATCATCAAAATACCGAATATCGGGAGGTACCGTTATATGGGGACTATACCAGAACGTGGACCGATATATCTCATTTTCAATACCAACCATCCTAGGGACAATACACACACTTGTGCCAAATTTCAAAGGTCTACGTCAAATAATGTGGGCTCTATCGTGATTTCAACAGACAGACGGACAGACAGACAGACAGACAGACAGACGGACAGACAGACAGACGGACATCGCTAAATCGTCTTAGAATTTTATGCTGATTATGAATATATATACTTTATGGGGTCTACGACGAATATTTAGAGGTGTTACAAACGGAATGACAAAGTTAATATACCCTCCTACCCATGGTGGAGGGTATAAAAATACCGATCATTAGAATATTCAAATGCGAAACTTGGAAAAAAATCGGTGAATAATGAAGCTAAAATCATCAAAATGCCGAATATATGGAGGTAGCGCTATATTGGGGACTATACGAAGACATGGATCTGCACGGACAATTTTCTGTCATAAGCTGTAGTATTCATTACGAACTTCAAATGCGAAATTTGAAACAATTCCGGTAAATAATGCCGCTATATGGGGGCTATACGAAGACGTGGATCTGCACAGACAATTTTCTGCCATAGGTTGTTGTATCCATTACAGACTTCAAACACTAAATTTGAAACAATTCCGGTGAATGATGTTGCTAAAATCATCAAAGAAACGAATATCGGGAGGTACCGTTGTATGGGGGCACAGACAATTATCTGTCATAGGCTGTAGAATCCATTACGAACTTCAAATAACCAATTTGAAACATTTCCGGAGAATTATGTCGCTTAAAACACCAAAATACCGAAAAAATGGAGGTACCACTATATGGGGGCTATACCAAAACGTGGACCTACATGGCCCATTTTAAATACCAATAGTCTTGCAGATATAATACACATTTGAGTAAAAGTGTATCAACCTACTTCATTTTGTTCGGAAGCTAGGGTGATTTCCACAGCCAGACGATCATCGCTAAATCGACATAGAATTTTATGGTGATCAAGAATATATACAGGGTGAGGTAGAAAAAACTACAACAAAGTCAAACGCTATAATTTTTACATTTTTTTAAATTTTATTGAAAGAAGCAAAAAATGTCGGAAATAGCATAAAATTTTAGAATTAGTTTAGATTTGTTCGAATTGGTAACGAATTATGGCCTTCAAACAGCCAACGAAACCGTCACACGCTGCCCGAATGTTGCTCTGCGGTATTTTCGCCCATTCCCTGCGATGCGCTTGCTTGAGGTGATCGACACTTTGGTATTTTTTACTGTCAACTTTGCTTTCCAAAATACTCCAGTCACAATAGTCCAACGGATTTGTATCCGGAGATTTTGGTGGCCATCATGCGCTGGAAATGAAGCGAGGAACCTCATTTTGCAACCATTCTTGGGTGGCGCATGCAGAGTGCGATCCTGTAGGAATGTCGAAGGTTTGCGGCCAAAATGTTGGCGTGTCCAAGGCTTTAATACACACTCCAGAATATTATTGCTATAATATTCAGAAATTTATTCTGATGCCACGGTCGATTAATAAGAGCGGAAAACGACCATCGGCTGTTATGGCGGCCCACATCATCCATCACCATGGCCGACGCATGAGTTCTGGTGGCCAACCGAAGGTGCACATTTTCAGCTGACCTCTTTGGCAAGTAAACACGATCATTTTATTTGTTTACAAACTGCTGGACAACGAGTGTTTTCTCATCGGAGAAAACCAAATTCGGCAGTTCAACTCTTAAGCTCGTTTGAGTCTATTTTCTCTCTGTTGTGGTGTAAGTTCTTGCACTTTTTGAAATTCCAATACCTTTACCTCGAGCTCATTTTTCAATATTTGCCGAATGTAGTATTGCGATATGTTCAACTCACAAGCCATTTTTCGGCCACTGCGACGCGGGTTTCGATCAAGTCGCTTCTTTACTTTTCGGACCATTTCTGCTGATGTTGCTGTTTTCTTCCATTCACTTCCTTGACGTCGGGCTACGCTACCAGTATCACGGTAACGAGCGGTGGTACGAGACACGAAAGATTTATTCACTTTTAAATGCTGGAGTTCTCTAACGATAGCCACTTGTGGTTTTCCCGCCAAATATAAAGAAATCACACTATCACGTTTGAATTCCATCACGAATAACTTTTTTTCTGGAAAATTCTCACTGAAATGCTTTTGTACGAACAGCTTTCAGGCGAGTGGCTTAGAAGTGACAGCAGTCTGAAGTTGGTTACAGTTCTTTAATCTCACCCTATATTTGTTTCTTCCAAGTAGAGCCGTCTGTGTGCGTCTTAGAGACGTCCGTGTAAAGACGAATGTTACTTATTACTTTTACTGTACCTATTACCTATTATTTACAACCTACTGGTAATACAGAAGGTTGTTTATTTACATTACTTTTAATGGATTATTCGGCTCATATAGCTTCCAAATCTATAACTACAATTTTCAGATCATTTAGCTTATCTCATAAGATAAATAAATAAAACGAATAAAAAGATTTCCCGAATCGAGTCTGAGATTTTCGAAGAATTAATAGAAGTTCTATGAAGGCACGTTAACAAATTGAGCTTCATTATATTTTCGAAATCGTCTTAATTTTTCAAATTGATATGCTTTATTCTTCAGCATCGAATTAAAATTAAATTTAAAAAAAAAATGAAAAAGGAATGAAAACTTAAACCTCTCATTTATATAGAACACATTAAAGTTTAATTCGACACTGGCTCCTGACACACCCACACACATATCGTACGTACGTTTCTCCAGAATTTTGTAATATTAGAGAACAAAGATAAACATGCACACTTGAAATAAACACAAAAGAAGATACAGCAACACTGTTCCGCATATGTAACAATGTTGTAACAAGGATATGTATGTTCGTATGTGTGCGTATGCGTCTGTGTGTTGTTTCCTGGAGTCGTTTGTGCGAACACACTTATCATCACCATAATAATCTCCATCATCATCCTGTCAAAATCCCAACGAAAGGAAATTAATTATATCCCACAAAATACTCTGCTGCTGTTTGGTTTCCTTCTATCATTCCTCATTATGGTCAACGCCAGTCAGGCCATAAATATTAAAAGATATCGAAACCAATCTAATATTAATTATGCCACAAAAAAAGCAAAACCAAAAAGCAAAAGAAACAATAATACTTGAACGCTTTTGGGAATTCAATAAATTATTTATTAACCACTTGGATTGTTGTAATTGAAACTAGGAAATTTCAAGGTATAAAAGCTTAAAATAATTTATTAGCATGCCCAAATTATTTTCGAAAATAAGGAGGTGCTTACCAGCTCCAGTGCAAAATTGTGAATTGGCATGGCAATTATAAGTCTATTTATAAAAATTCTAAAAGATTTCTGGCAGGTTATCCAGAAAATTCGCAAAATTAATGAACAGTCTTTTTTGTGACATGGGACAAAGCAACAAGTTAACGAGATAGAAAGCTTGTTCATGAAGCCAATTTTTTGAGGCCTACATATACCAAACTTACATTAGATCTGATGTTGCAAATATTGCAAAGTGCGAGGTTTGAAGAGAATTGGGGTATTATTTCACCCTACACCACAAGGTGGTCAGGGTATTATGTCTTTGTGCATTTGTTTGTAACATGGAGCAGAAAGCGAGATAGTTACTTTTGAGGATCTCCATAGAATCACTTTCTGAGTTGATTTATGCATATCAGTCCGTCTGTCCATGTATTCTTGTGAACAAAATCAAGGTCGCATTTATTATCCGATTGAGAGCAAATTTTCCAAATAACATTTGTTTGGCCCAAGGACGAACCCTATTGAAATTGTAGATAATCGGTCAAAATTTAGATATAGCTCCCATATATATCTTCCGATTTGCCTTTTATTGTGCACCAAACGGCCCGAATAGTATGGAATTTTTCACATACAACCAAATTAGGCCTTAAAATAAGCGTGCCAAATTTGATCGAAATCGGTTCAGATATAGCTATAGCTCCCATATATAACTTCGTCCGAATTTCCTTTTATTGTACACCAAACGTGTAATATTTGCCCAAATGGGATGGAATTTGGCACTAGAAGCAAGTATGCCAAATATGATGAAGATCGGTTCAGATATAGCTATAGCTTCCATATATATTGTTCATCCGATTTGTTGTATTTGTTACCCACAGCCGTAATAATCATAGCGTGTATGATTGAACTCGCCCATAAAAACTTGTAATTGTTATGTGGAGCTCTACTTAATTAGCAAAGTGGTGTAGGGTATCATAAAGTCGGCCCCGCCCGACTTTAGGACTTTCTTTACTGGTTTTATATTATACTAGCTGGCCCGGTCCGCGTTGCCGGCCCATAGTTTTTGTCTATTATGCATATTTGTCAAACCATGATTATTCAAAGATATGAATGTTATAAATGTTCACGTACTGGTCGATTAGTTTTTAATTTTTAGTCAAATGAGCAGTAATTTGGAATTTACTGTACTTTGTACAACTCGTAATTGAGGGCTAATTGATTTAAGAATAGGCAAAGTTAATTACTTTTTTGAACCCATTAGCACCTCAGATTGTGCATTAGAGTCCTCATAAGTCCCCCTAACCATGTCGGTCTGTTTGTCCGCCAAAAGGTGGACTTGAGGGGATACTATTACATGGAGAAAATCCTAAAATTTGTAGATATGTTGAAATTTTTGTGTAAGATTTTCATCCCCAAATACTCATTTTTAGCCAAATCCTTTGAAATATGGGAAAATGCGAAACATCGACCTACATTGAAAACTTTCTTCACCCCTTATAATCCAAGATGACAAATAGAGGCCAAATCAAAAATATAGCTATTTTACATCCATTACCGTAAGATGGGAATTAATTTTATTTGCCATTTAAATTGTAAGTTGGAGTCCATATTTTTCATCATAGTATAATTTAGTGACGATTCAACAAATATTCGGTCCCGTGCTAATTTCTTATATTTGTAATTTGTTCATGTTTTCACAATTTATTTCATATAGATGTATATCCCAAATCTACGTTCCCAACCAATATTCTCTTGGGGGTTACAAATTCAATAGAATACAAATTTTTCTTTTCTGACCACACATTAGATGTGAAAGTGGACTTGGGGATACTCCAATGTGGGGACTTTACATGCAAAGATTTCTATGTGGCAATTATGTGTACGATGGTACCTTACCCCAGGGTAGCACAAATAAAATTTTTTAGTGGTCAAGACCAATATGGGCCCTACTCCGAAAATTTTATGCGAAGAGGTTCTCTACCCCCCTTAGAAACAAAGATGCCAAATAAGGGCCAAAAATAGAAGAAAATGGCGAAGGCTCCAAAAATGGCTTAAATCATACGATGATTATTTATGATCGATATCATGACCTGCTAAAGCGATTTAAGGTATCTTAAATGTTCAGGCAGAATTTTTGGAAGGATATAAATCCTTTTCTTACTAAAAGTCCCATTCGCTCTACTATTTTGCACCCTTTATATTTGGTATTTTACTAATTGTACTCCCAAAAATTTTTGCATTTTGAGCTCTCATTGGACGGATTATTGTCACATGAAAGAAGTAGGGCCACGCTTTGAAATAAGCCCCATTAGTCTTTTTCGGTCATTTTTGTTTGTTTAAATGTCTGTGCATCTTCCAGCTGAAGCACGATGTAGGCCCTGGAGTTGAAAGGTAGATGTCAGTTACCATCGTATTTCGCACCTATTTCATTTTTTTGGTGAAAAATTGTATATAGTGAAAAATTATTCTTTATTTTGTTCACAAAAAATCCACTGAATTCAATATGATATTACAAATTGAAAAAAATTGACAAAAGAAGAATAACAAATTGAAAAAATCTTTAACTTGTTCGCTGATTTTTTACAGCAACTGTTTAAAGATCCTTACAAAGTTTGTCAATAGAATGTACTTTTATTTAAAAATTCAATTCCATAGGAATTTTTTTTCGATATTTTCCCGTTTTGAGAATTGTTGCAATGAGATCTCTTTTTTCGTGTTTCTTTTTAACGATTTTGAAAAAGTAATTACTTTTAACTTTGGTGTGACCGCGTTAAATTATTTCGATATCATCTATTCCGTTTCGCCACCACATAATTTAGTACTACACTTCCATGTAACCCGCCATCAATTTCAGTTCTCAAGAAATCAAGTCAATTAAATAAATTGGTATTAATATTCAAATTCAAAAATATAATAAAAAACACTACAAATGTACATTAGAAAAAAGTAAGTCAAAATGTAAAAAAATCATGCAAAATAAAACATTACTATTGTACATTTCAAAAGTCAAAATGAAAATGTTAATATATCACATTTTTACGCGATTTTTTTGGATATTATCCTTTTCGGAGAGGAGACAATTCAGAATTTGTGTGAATCGTTAAAATCAGTCCAGCGGTTCTTAAGTTATAAGCGTAGTAACTAACACAACTTTCATTTATATATATAGATTTATTATACCCTCCACCTTGGAAAGGAGGGTATATTAACTTTGTCATTCCGTTTGTAACATCCTTAAATATTCGCCTTAGACCCCATAAATTAGATATATTCATAATCAGCATAAAATTCTTAGTCGATTTAACGACGTCCGTCTGTCTGTCTGTCTGTCTGTCTGTTGAAATAACGATACAGACCACATTATTTGACGTAGAGCGTCTAAATTTAGCAGAGAAATTTGCATTGTGTCTAGGATGGTTGGTATTGAAAATGAGATATATCGGTCCATGTTCTGGTATAGTCCCCATATAACGGTACCTCCCGATATTCGGTATTTTGATGATTTATGCCACATTTTTTTACGGATTTGTCTGAAAATTGGTATTTGTAGGTCATAACGGGTCCCTGAGCGTGTGGCAAAACATTGCATGTAAAGGTCCACATTGTGGTATAGCCCCAATATAACGGTACCTTTCGATATTCGGTAATTTGATGATTTTTGCCACATTTTTTCACGGATTTGTCTGAAATTTGGTATTTGTTGGTCATAATGGGTTCCAGCTCCGGTGGCGAAACATTGCATGCATGGGTCCACGATTTGATATAGCCCCCATATAACGGCACCTCCCGATATTCGGTATTTTGATGGTTTTTGCCACATTTTTTCACTGATTTGTCTAAAAATTGGTATTTGTGGGTCATAGTGGGTCCTAATGTTTCTTTTACCCTAAGGTGGAGGGTATTAAAAGTTTGGCCCGGCCGAACTTAATGTTTTTTTACTTGTTTTATATTTAAATTTGAGAGAAATATACCAGAAAGAGTGACCTGGAAATCCCAGGAGATTATGAAAGAAGAAGACACCTGTATCAATGATTTGTAGGTTGGGCGGGCCGACTATATGATGCCCTACACTAATATACACATTTAGTAGAGCTCCCGAAACAATTTTTTTTCTAGTAGATCATACCACCTATCAACATTTGGCATTAGAGGAATTGTAATCTGTTATAAAGAGCATGATATCACTAGGAGAAGGATTATATTAAAAAACAAGTAAAAAAACATCAAGTTCGGCCGGGCCGAACTTTCAATACCCTTCACTTTAGGGTATTGGAAACATTAGAACCAATTATGACCCACAAATACGAATTTTTACCGCTATATAGGGATATACAAAAACGTGGAACTATGCATACAATGTTTCGCCAAGGGAGCTAGAACCTATTTCGATAAAAATTGGTAAATGTATTTCCGAGCTTTATAAGATATCTAGTACCAAATATCATTGTTGTTGAAACATATTACGAATTTGAGGGACTTAAACACCAAATCGGATGAAACATATGTATGTGTGGGAGCTATAGCTATATCTGAACCGATTTTCTCGGAATTCGATGTACTAACTTCAAGACTGATGTACCGGATGTACCAAAATTCAGGACTTTTTGAAAGATATTAGCCATTTGGTTCACAACTAACCCGAAATAGGTTTAAGATATATATGGGAGCTATATCCAAATATGAACTGATCTTGATAAAATTTGGCAGAGTTTTTTCCGAGCTCTATTAGATATCTGGTACCAAATATCATTGTTTTCGAATGCATATTACAAATTTGAGGGACCTAAACACCAAATCGGTGCTATAGCTATATCTGAACCGATTTTATCCGAATTCAATTGTGTGTAGACTGAATTCGGTCAGATGTACCAAAATTCAGGACTTTTGGACTGATATTGGCAATTTTGTGCACAATTAACCCGAAACCGGTTGAAGATATATGTAGGAGCTATATCCAAATCTGAACCGATGTTGACAAAATTTGATACACTTATTTCAAAACTGTTTCTGGTAGCTGGTACCAAAGATCATTGTTGTGGAATACATATTACGCTTGTGAATGCCTTTAAATCGGATATATAGGAGCTATAGCTATATCAGAACCGATTTACATCACTTTTGTAGTACTGGTTTACACGATAAATTCGGTCGAAATTGCCAAAATTCAGTCCATTTGGGCTGATATTAGGCATTTGGTACACAATAAACCTGATATCGGATTAAGATATATCTGGGAGCTATATCCCAATCCGGTCCGGCCCAAGATATCGTGTAGCCCCCATAAAACCGTACCTCCCGATATTCGGTATATTGATGATTATAGCCACATTTTCCACTGGAATTGTCTGAAATCCCTACAAAGAATACTTTACCCTCTAGAAGAAAATTGTTTATATAGGTCCGAGATATCGTATAGCCCTCATGAATCGGTTACCCCACATCTTCGGTATTCTGATGATTTTAGTCACATTTTTCAATGAAATTGTCCGATAATAAACACAAGGAGTTCCTTTTGTGTAATTTTCCCTATGTAAGAGAATTGTGTATACAGGTCCACGATATCGTATATCCCCAATATAACGGTACCTCCCTATATTCGGTATTTTGACAATTTTAGGTACTTTTTTTAATGGAATTGCCTTAAAATCCATTCTAGAAGTTCTGGAAGAGAAATGTATATAGGTCCACGATATCATACACGTTATTTTAACGATTTTAGGGACATTTTTTCACCGGAGTTGTTTCAATTTCGTACCTAGAATTCGTAATGGATACTATTGCGTACGCAGGCTCATGTCTTCGTATAGCCTACATATGATGATGATTTGATGATTTTAGCGAAAAGAATCACCGTACTTGGAGTTCGTAATGGGAACTACAGTCTATGACAGAAAATTATCTATGCAGGTTTACGTATAGGCCCCCATATTTGGTATTTTGATGATTTTAGATACATTCACCGGACTTTGTTTTAGAAGTTTTGTATTTGAATTTTGTAATGGATGGACCCCAATATAATGGCTATATTCGGTATTTTTATACCCTCCCAAAAAAAAGTATGGAGGGTATATTAAGTTCGTCACTCCGTTTATAACTCATCGAAATAATCAATTTAGACCTAACAAAGTATATATATATTCTTGATCAGCGTAAAATTCTAAGACGATTTAGCCCTGTCCGTCCGTCTGTCCGTCTGTTGTAATCACGCTACAGTCTAAACGAATTAAGATAGGAAGCTAAAATTTTGCACAGATCTCTCTTTTGTCTGCAGGCAGGTCAAGTTCGAAGATTGGCTTAATCGGTCCACTATATCGTATAGCCCCCATATAACGGTACCCCCGATATTCGGTATTTTGATGATGTTAGCCACATTTTTCAATGGAATTGTCTGAAAATCCACACAAGGAGTTCCTTGTGGGTACTTTATACCGCCGCAGAGACTTATCTATATAGGTCCACGATATCGTATAGCCCCCATATAACGATAACCCCCGATATTCGGTATTTTGATGATTTTACCCACATTTTTCAACGGAATTGTCTGAAAATCCACACAAGGAGTTCCTTGTGGGCATTTTACCTCCTCAAAAAGAATTGTCTATATAGGTCCACGATATCGTATATCCCCCATATAACGGTACCCCCCGATATTCGGTATTTTGATGATTTCACTCACATTTTTCAACGGAATTGTCTGAAAATCCACACAAGGAGTGCCTTGTGGGTACTTTATACCTCGGCATAGAATTATCTGTATAGGTCCACAATATCGTATAGCCCCCATATAACGATAACCCCCGATATTCGGTATTTTGATGATTTTACCCACATTTTTCAACGGAATTGTCTGAAAATCCACACAAGGAGTTCCTTGTGGGTACTTTATACCTCGGCAGAGAATCATCTATATAGGTCCACAATACCGTATAGCCCCCATATAACGGTACTCCCCTATATTCGCTATTTGATGATTTTAGCCACTTTTTCCAATGGAATTATCTGAAAATCCATACAAGGAGTTCCTTGTGAGTACTTTACACGCAGACATAGATTTGTCTTTATAGGTCCACAATATCGTATATCCCCCCATATATCGGCACCTTCCTATATTAGATATTTTAAAGATTTTAAAAGAATTTTTATTGGATTAAATTTTTTTGAAAATTTTCTAATTCGTTCCAAATGGTGGAGGGTATTCAAAGTTCGGCCCGGCCGAACTTACTGCTTTTTTACTTGTTACTTGTTCGTATTGTAAACAATGTCAAATAAAATAAAAATATCTTGTAATACAAAATGCACAAAATTTTTCTTAAAAAAATTGGAGCTTTTTTACAATTGTAACTATTTGGCGTTGGGAAACATTTTGGAGCCAAAGTTACATATAACAATACGAGCATTAGCGAGTCACCAAAGAAAGTCCTAGTGTTCTGTTTTCATAAATATGATTGACAACTCCCTTTAAAGCCTAATATTCTACAAATTCGTTTGACATAAAATATTACTATATGTCCTGAAAGATATCAAAAGTGCATATTTAAAGCATATTTCGGAGTTAAAACCGTATTTTATGTGAATTTATGGAGAATTTTCCAACAAAGCATCATTTTAGCAGCATGACGTCAAAGACAAAATTAATCTTAATTAAATTTCACTAAGAGTCGCCAATGAAGAGAAATCTCTATTGTAGTAGAATATACAGGAATACACCTATAATAAATTAAACATTCTAGATGTTTAATATGATAAGACACAACCATGTATTTATAAGAAAGTAACGAGTAAGAGTGTATACAATAAAATAATCACGTCTCTTTGTACTTGACCAGCGGGGGCCGCATCAAAGAGATCAGAGACAAAGCTGAAGCTACCTCTGTAAAAAGGGATTATAAAGGAGGGGTCTGCAGAAAGGGGCTGTATTAATTAAAAATGTGGACACAACTATATTTAACAAAATATTGTAACCGAAATTTAAAGGCCTTGTAACATGCGCAAGTTTTTACCAAGTTGTCGTCGGCAATATAGAGAATTGCCAAATCACCAGATTCCTTATAACGTAGTGATAGAAGACTGTAACATGATTATGTAAAATAGTTGTACCTAGTATTTAGTCTATGTATCGTTACCTTAACTCCCTTGTGAGGTTGGCTGTGCTGTAGTAGAATATAGAGGAATAGATCTATTGATTCCTTTCTCGCTGAAAGAAAATTTTGCAACAACAAAACAACAGACCAAAAAAGGCAAACGAGGTTAAAATTCTGTTAAAATCTAAAAAATAACGAATGTAGCAGTATATTAGCGTATATACGACGACGTGCACCTGCATAGGCAACTTTTGTCAAACGCTATTACAATATTCAAATGCGAAACTTGAAGAAAAATCTGTTTATAATGTAGCTAAAATCATCAAAATACCGAATATAGGGGGTACCGTTATATGGAGGCTATACAAAGACGTGGACCTGCACAAACAATTATCTGGCATGGGCTGAAGTATCCATTAAGAACTTCACATGCGAAATTTGAAACAATCCCGGTAAATAATGTCGCTAAAATCATCAAAATACCGAATATCGGGGGGTACGGTATATGGGGGCTACACGAAGATGTGGACCTACATGGCCCATTTTCTGTTTAATGCTGCAGCATCTATTACGAACTTCAAATGCCAACTTTGAAACGATTCCGGTAAATAATGTCGCTAAAATCATCAAAATACCGAATATCGGGGGGTATGGTATATGGGGGCTATACGAAGACGTGGACCTACATAAATTATTTTCTGTCTTAGGCTGTAGTATCCATTACGAACTTCAAATACCAACTTTGAAACGATTCCGGTAAACAATGTCGCTAAAATCATCAAAATATCGGGAGGTAACGTTATATGGGGGCTATATGATTTCTTGGACCTACATGGCCCATTTACGAACTTAACCTGCCTACTGGCAAAATATACATGTGTGCAAAATTTTAGCCTTCTATCTCAATTTGTTCGAAAGATAGCGTGATTACAACAGACTGACAGACAGACAGACGGACAGACATACAGACAGACACACAGAAAGACAGACGGACACGGCTAAATCGTCTTAGAATTTTACGCTGATCAAGAATATATATACTTTGTTGGGTCTGACATGAGTATTTCAAGGAGTTACAAACGGAGTGACAAAATTAATATACCCTCCATAGTATGGTGGAGGGTATAAAAATGTTCAATTAATTCGTATCATATTAAAGAATATCATAATTATTTTCATGAGAATATTAGTAAATTATTCTTTCGCAAATATACAGGGTAAGATGAAAAAACTGCAACGAATTTCAGACTGCCGTCATTTTAAGCCACCCCTCCGACAGCTGTTAAAATTATTCCAGTGCCAGCTAATTATATTGTTTACAAGCGAACAAAAGGATTTTGGTGAGCATTTTCCAAAAAAGATGTTATGCGTGATGGAAACATCAGCAGAAATGGTTCGAAAAGTAAAGAAGCGACTTCATCGAAACCCGCGTCGCAGTGGCGGAAAATGGCTCGTGGGCTGAACATATCGCAATATTCCATTCGTCAAATATTGAAAAATGAGCTCGGGGTAAAGCCATTGAAATTCAAATAAGTAAAAAAGCAGTAAGTTCGGCTGGGCCGAACTTTCAATACCCTCCACCATTTGGAACGAATTAGAAAATTTTCAAAAAAATAAAATTCATTAAAAATTCTGTTAAAATCTTTAAAATACCTAATATCGGAAGGTGCCGATATATGGGGGATATGCGATATCGTGGACCTACATATAAAAATCTATGTCTGGGGGTAAAATGGTCACAAAGAACCCCTTGTGTAGAATTTTAGACAATTCCATTGAAAAATGTGGCTAAAATAATCAAAATACCGAATATCGGAGATACCGTTGTATGGTGCTATACCGTATCGTGGACCTATATAGATAGATATCTTTTAAGGGATAAAGTCCTCAAAAGGTACTCCCTGTGTGCATTTCCAGTAAATTCCATTGGAAAATGTGGCTAAAATCATCAAAATACCGAATAATACGATATCGTGGACTTATATAGACAATTCTCTTTCAAGGGGTAAAGTACTCACAAGGGACTCCTTGTGTGGAATTTTAGACAATTCCAACAAATCAACAAAATACCGAATATAGGGGGTACCGTTATATGGGCACTATACGATATCGTGGATCGATATAGCCCATTTTCGAACATGACCTGCCTGCAGACAAAAGAGAGATCTATGCAAAATTTTAGCTTCTTATCTTAATTCGTTTTGACTGTAGCGTGATTACAACAGACGGACGGACAGGGCTAAATCGTCTTAGAATTTTACGCTAATCAAGAATATATACACTTTGTTGGGTCTAAAATGATTATTTCGATGAGTTACAAACGGAATGACGAACTTAATATACCCTCCATACTATGTTTGGTGGAGGGTATAAAAAGTACAAGAACTTAAACCGCAACCAGAAAGGAAATAGACTCAAAAGAGCTAAAGAGTTGCTTCGCTTCGACGAAAGTGGTGAACTGCCGAATTTGGTTTTCTCCGATGAGAAAACATTCGTTGTCCAGCAGTTTGTCACACAAAATGATCGTGTTTACTTGCCAAAGAGGTCAGCTAAAAATATGCACCTATGGTTAGCCACCAAAACTCAAGCGCCGGCCATGGTGATGGTGTGGGCGACCATAATAGTCGATGGTCGCTCTCGGCTCGTACTAATCGGCCGTGGCATTAGAACAAATGCAGAATATTATCGCGAAAATATTCTGGAGGGTGTATTAAAGCCTTGGGCACGCAAATATTTTGGCCGCAAAACTTGGACATTCCAACAGGACTATGGCGTTTGACTTTGTTGCAGGTTTTTTATAACACCCTGTTATATCAGCCATAGTAGAATTTTATAAGAGTTATTATTATTATTCAAAACTTTTACCCTTTGTGTGGGAGGTACATAATGGACCGAAATTGTCCATTATCACACTAGACAAGGCACTGACAAAAATATTAGAATCCACAAAGTTTGCGAGGCAACAATGGCGCCTCTTTTGTCCTTTTTGAAAATATAGTTAAAATCGCTCTCTAAACGGGATCACAAATATTCTACAAAATTATTTGTCATAAAATTCTACCATGGGTCAAAGAAGACATCAACCTAAACGTCTGGAAATTTGATATAAAATTACAACAAAAACAAGTAAAAAAGCTGTCGTATTGCCTCCACCATTTGGAACGAATTTTGTCAATTTTCAAAAAAATAAAATCCGTTTAAAGTTCTATTAAAATCTTAAAAATATTGAATGTAGCCGTTAAATTAGGGTCTATACGACGACGTATACCTGCACCGGCAAATTTTGTCATAAGCCTTTACAATATTCAATATTGTATCGATAAGAGTAGAGAGCTGTACGAAGCGGGACTAAATATTAAACTTGGAAGGTGTTTTTCAAACAAAATGCAGCAACCTTTGGACAAGAAAATATGAAGAGGTGTCTGCAAAAGGTGTGTCATTGTCATTACTAGTAACTGTATCAGTAGTTCAGACTTTGGTATTGCCTTACTTTAGTTATGAGACCTATTGTGGCTTTGTGAATAGATTTGGATAATATGAACTCGAGGATGAAACACATTATTGTCATTAAGTCGCAACAAAGTGCCAATATGCATTTGATCACAATGGCGAGAACGTTTATTTTGTACACCTCTAAGATGCGAACACCATCATTCCCCCATCTTATGCTACCTAACAGATTTTATTTACATTTGGTTATTTGTTTTTCATTTGCCGAATGCACATTTGCGAGTGAGTAAACGGTAAATATATATGTATATTTAAACAATTGATTAAGAATAAAACGAATATGAATGGCCTTATAGCAGGACGAACGATCAGAGAGGGCATTAAACCAAACTGAAATGCCATTCGTCGCCAGAGAATGAAATACGTGACATGAATGCAATAATAATCAAATCCGTCTGTCCGTCCGACCGTCCGTCCATCACTCACTCACTCATGCTCTAATAATAAATTGCTATATTTTTGTGTATATTATATAGACGGAATGCAGTTACGTGTTCGTGTAAATTTGGTTATATGCCAGTCGCTTTCTTCCTCCTCTGGTGCAAATAAACCAATCCATGTTAACACAATGGAGCCAATAAAAATCAGTCATATCCCAAAATTTCGAAATGAAATTGCATTTGCTTTGGTATTTGCAGATTTTGTGGCGTCATATGCACATACATTCATACATAGGTATATTGCAAGGGCGATGAATTTTTCGATTATTGGATTTCATAGGAATCGATTGTGGTTGCCAGGCGCGTTAGCTATCATGAAACCCCATACAAATTTTTACGGTTGAAGGCATATCATAAAGGCAATGTTTGTTGATCATTTTGCTGGCCAACATAGCGGAATGCGTTAACACTGAGTATACTTGCCTCTTAATAAGTCTATTGTCAATCCCATATCATCCAAGCCAAGCTCTTGCATTCGGGACAAACATTCATTTTTAAATCCTCAGCTATATGGCTAGAAAGGGGATTATATCATTTGATACGACCAAAACGTGCCTCATCGAAATTAAGGTTTTATACCCTAGGACTCTCTGAACCCAATCCGTTTCAGGACATTTGGAGTCTAGCGATGTCCGACTGGCTGGTGCACACGATATAACTCTCGATTTGGTCCAAAGTATATCATAGCATTATTAGCAAACTTAGATCGAGTTCGGTCCCCTCCTTCTGATACCTCCCTCACAAAACGTCGAAATTTAAAAAAATATATTTTACGAAACAGAAAGAGAAAGGATAATACGATTTTCTTCCAAATTTGCAAATCCTAATATTTACATCAGTGTCACGAAAATGGGCAATATCGGTCCACTTCATCAAGTGCCTTCACCGCAAAGGTTCAAAATTTTGAATAATTGTAATAATAAACTTCAAATTACACAAATCACAATATTTTTAATAGCCCAAAGTCTGGTGTGAAGGTGAAATATATTGGTAAACTTCTTCTGGTACCTCCCCCACAGAGAGCCTAAAATTGAATATCCATGGAGCTCATAAAACACGAAATTAATATCCGACGTCTTTTAAACTCAGCTCATTTCAATATTTCTATCAACACAAGATCTGTTCTGAAGATGGTACTGATCGAAACATTCCATGTGGTACCTCCCCCACTAAGGGTTCAAAATTTTGAATAACAACACGCGAAATAAACATTTAATTCCCTTCATATTTCACACATCCCATTATTTCAACTAACACAAGATCTGCTATGAAGATTGGATATATCGGTCCACTCCTTCTGGATATATCGGTCCACTCCTTCTGATACCTCCCCCAAAAAGGGTCAAAATTGCGAATAGCCATGAAAATTATAAAACGAGAAATGAACATCCGATCCCATTTAGACTTGGTACATCTCAATATTTCCATCAACACAAGATCTCTTATAAATATGGTACAGATCTGACCATTTTTTTCTGGTACCTACCTCACATAGGTTAAAACGAAATATATAAACCTTTAATGATATATAGAACATGATTTTGAAAAGAAACTTTTACCTTTCATTCAAAATTCATTCAAAATCAATTCAACAAGATGTATGGTTTTTGATTGTTTTGATAGTATTTTGGCATTACAAGCTTCACTTGCATTTTGTTTAAAGTTTACCTACCTTGTGTTTATTGTACCATGGCCTTAACTTCTTTGTACATGGCGACGTTGCCAAACTGGATTACTGGTAGGAGGGGCTTTACCCATATAGATCACGTACCGCGATAGCATCTTGCCGCTGGAATAGGGACCTAGCGGTATTTATCAATGTGTGTCCGCCACTGACCTAAGGGCATATTGTAATTTTTTAAATCATTTACTGTCCTCCAAATAACAGGAATCATTAGCTTAGAAAATATATTTTTGAGTGGCTCTCTTTAACTTGGGTACATTGACATAGGAGCTCATCGTCCCTTTGGGGCTTCGGAGTCACCAACCGAAGTCTGTTCCAACCAAAGTCTGGAGTAGTAATGTAGAGGTAGTCAAAAACCCTAACATAGCCCGACTAAGTAACCTAAGAATACCAATATGGCCTCCCGATCACATAACTCCGAACACATGTGAGCCGAATGCCATTCATCAGAGTTCCCTATTTTAATCCGAGAAATCCTCTAAAACCCGAACGGCAAAATCACCTACAAGCCGAACGACATCTTCGTGGTCCTCGACGACCGATCACCAGAATCCCCGATTATTCGCGTATCATCTGTAATCCAAACATCGTACACCCGACATCCATCATAGTTGCCGATTATCTTAAAATCGCCAACAACCTGATCATCGATTACTCACAAATCGTTAACATCGTAAATCTTGATGAACCGAACGCTATCACTTACACTTCATCTAAAACGCGATTATCAACATCGTTATACCCGTCTACCGACAACGTGACATTAATAATTTTCATAAAATATCTAGGCATCCACACCGTCAATATATTCCTGCAGAGTCGGCAGTTTACTTCCTACCAAAAGTCGCTAAGGCCAACTACGGCCCTTATACAGGGTGACGTTGTCAAACTGGTAGGAGGGCCTTTCCAACCCAGGTCACGTACCTCGATGGCATCTTGCGCTGAAATAGGGTACCAATGTATGTCCGCCATACTACTGCAGGGATTTTTCCTAAAGGGTACATTGTGATTTTTAAATAGTTTACTGTCCTCCGACTAAGAAGAATGGTTAGGTTGGAACATGTTTTAAAAGTGGCTCTCATTAACTTGGTTGATCTGTAATAAATTAGCACAGGAGCTCCCCCAGGAACTTCGGAGCCACGAACCGATGTCTAAAGTAGTAATGTAGAGATAGTCATTGACCGTAGCATAGCCCGACTAACTGATCTCCGAACACCGATACGAATTCCCGATAACATAACTCCTCGTACACGACGAAAATATGAGATTTAAATCCTCCAAATTCAGGAAATAGAGACATAACTCTACCCAAGAAGTAAACGAAAATTAACCCAATTTCCATGCCACATATCCGCCGTAATAGTTAAAATGCATCATTTTATTCATTTCCCTTTTCACGTTCTCTGCAATTGATTGCAATGTGAATAAATTTAGCAACTCCTCCTGAAAATACGTCGATGAAAAAACTTCAGTTGCCACCTTGTGCGCCGAACAACAAACATTCCAATTTTGTTTGCACCCTCAGTCAAATCAATCCGTCAGAAAATTATTTTACAAATCAAAAAACCCCGAACGAACGAACGAAAGAAAGAAATTAATTCAGTTCTATGGTAACATTGCAAACCACATTGATATTGAGTTCAACAATATTGATTTTTTTTTTGTTTTTAGCTCTGGTGTCAGGGTTGAGGCATATTTTATAAAAGGGCTTGAATTGGAATTTTTTTACCACCAAACCATTGGTTGGATCCCATAAAATAGATATATGTATGTTATGTGGACCTGTTAATATCAACTTTATTTGTGTGTATTTTTAAGAAACGTACCTATTCACTGTAAAACTCCACATTTACACAGAATTCCAATTAAAAACAAGAGACAAAATTTGTATGTCTTCGGACTCGAAATTCGTAGTCGTAAACAGCTGCCGCTTATTAGGGTTTTCGATATTTGCCTTCAAGAAAAACCAGTAGAGAAAGGTCAAAAGTCAAACGGGTCGACTGCCTTTAGAGCAGTTTTAAATTGGAATCAATTGGAGCTAGTATATGGGAGGTATATCCAACTCTGAATCGATACCAAATTTGATGGAGGAAAAGCAACAACCAGTAAGGAAAAGTAAAAAGTCGAGCGGGGCCGTCTATATGATATCCTACACCACTATGCATATTTAGTAGAGCTCCCGCCTAGATCATACCACCTATCAACATTTGGCTTTAGAGCAGTAATAGTTTGGTTTCAGAGGGAACTAATAATACAGGGAGGCGTATCCAATTCTGAATCGTTTTTTTACTTAATTTCACGGAGGCATTTTAATCTTTTATACCAAATAACATTGCTATAGAATGCATGAGAAGGGTTATATTAAATAATATGTATAGGAGTTCCACAAAATGGTAACCTACGTCCCGAAATTCATTTGGACTGATATTAGTCATTATTTGCACAATAAAACTGAAATCGGATTAAGGATATATGGGAGCTATATCCAAATCTGAACCGATCTTGATAAAATTTGGTAAAGGTATTTCCGAGCTCTATAAGATACTTGGTATCAAATATCATTGTTATCGAATGGATATTACGGATTTGAGGGACTTAAACACCAAATCGAATGCAACATATGTATGGGAGCTATAGCTATATCTGAACCGATTTTCACCAAATTTGATGTACTTGCTTCTGAATTCGGTCGGATTTGCCAAAATTCTGGTCATTTGAACTAATATTGGCCATTATGTGCAGCTATATATGGGAGCTACATCGAAATCTGAACCGATCTTGATACAATTTGATAGAGGTATTTCTGGGCTGTATCTAATGTTTTATACAAAATATCATTCTTGTGGGGTGCACGAATGTGGGGACTTAAACACCAAATCGGGTGAAACTTATACATGGAAGCTATAGCTAAATCTGAATCGATTTTCCCCGAATTCGATGTATTGGCTTCTAGACTGAATTCGGTCGAATATGCCAAAAATTAGGTCACTTGGGCTGATATTGGCCATTAGGTGCACTACTTACCAGAAATTGATTGAAGATATATATGGGAGCTATGTCCAAATCTAAACCGATCTTGATTAATTTTGGCAGAGGTATTTCAGCGCTGTTCTGATATCTGGTACCAAATATCATTGTTGTGAATTGCTTTTAACGCATGTGAGGGTCTTAAACATCAAATCACTAAATTTGATGTACTTGCTTCTAGACTGAATCCGGTTGGATGTGCCAAAATTCAGGTCATTGGACTAATATTGATTGTTTGGTGCACAATTAACCCGAAAGCGGTTGAAGATATATATATGGAGCTATATCTTCATTTGAACCGATTCCCAGAAAATTCAATAGGGTTCGTCCTGGGGCCAAACAAGTATTGTTGGGAAAATGTCTTCTCAAGCGAATATTAAATGCTGCCGGAATTTCGTTCACAAAAATACATGAACAGACGAACGGCGAACGACTCTAAAAGTGATTCTATGAAGATCCTCAAATCACTATGTGGTGTAGAATATAAGATTTAATAGATTTAATCTGGTATTTAAATTAATAATACATTTGATTTACATCCGCAGAAAAGAGAGAGAGAGAGAAGCGTCTCTTCTTATTTTTAAGGTTTTTTGGAGACCCTGACTACAGCTCAGCTTACCTCAGCAGTCAAGAAAACTACATTAAACTTTCTTCAGACACAATTTTCAAAGCAGACACAATTTTCACTCCCTATCACAAAACTCCTGTTTCTATCCTGGACATTTTCTTCGGTTTATTCAAAAATTGATTCATCTTTATAATAAAATTTTCACCCTTGGTGTATAATTAAACCCCCAAGTAATGTTGATATGAATTCCATTTCTTCCATGTCACATTGTTCACTACTAACTAATATTTACTAAGGGTTAATTAACATGGCAATAAAAATTGTGCGAGTAATGCCGTTAATCACACTTGCTGACGTCATCGACCAAATAATAACCATAGTTAAATAAACTGATAAACTAAAGCCTTAAATCGCCAATAATTCCCAGGATCAAGAAGCAAATTTTAATAAATATTTACGATGATAATATTGCATTATGACCAAAGATTAAAGCATATAATCCCAGTGGTGTTAGTGAGACATAAAAATTGAAATACATAAAAAACGAAAGTGAAATAAAGTTCCAATTCTATGAGCGATACATAGCAGTGTCTGCCAGCCAAATAATCTTTGAAGATTAAAATTCTATAAAAATTTAAAATTTTTGTTAATTAAAATTTTCAAGCTTTATATCGGCTTTGTTCTTTTCTCACTCCAAAGAAAAGAAAATGTTGAGCTTATCGCTAGCATTTTGCGGCACCTTAATATTTATGTCAGCCATTGACATAAATTGAACGATGCTGCCAAACTTATTCAGTCGTTTGCTTAAGAGGTCATAAAATTCTCAAGTGCCGATATAAATGTCATAAATCTTGTAAATAAATTGAACGATAGTACTTCAGTGCACTATGGGTAAAAAGCATGATTTTTTGGCATAAAGTCATTTTTTTTTTGGTTTCATATTTTGAAATTTAACTGATTTTCTAAATGTAGATACCCATATTAGAAAAAAAAAATGTTTAATATCAATACGGGTGGCAACCCTTTTTTGCTGGCGAGCTTTTGAAGTCAGCTGTTTGAAAGTCACTTTGTTTTGGTACAACTGGCGGTAAAGATCAGCTAAGTTCAAGTGCTTCTGATTTGACAAAATTGAAAAAAATAAAATGTGTAATTATGGAAAACGTTAGTGCAGGTATGTAAAATTAAGACGAGGTGCCCTTTTTGTCATAATTGTCTGTTGTTGTAATACTGTGAATTGTTTCGTTTATGTATAGCTTTATATAAAATCTATAAATTGTAGTTGTATTCCGTGGAGTGTAACTTGTTAATGGCAAAGCATTGCAAAAAGGTATAAATGCCAAGTTATTAACAAAAGTGTGTTAATTAATGAGTAACTAGCCCTTTTTGTTCTATTTTGTGCCAACACGTGTTTTGCAGATAAACATGTGTTTGTCCATGCAGGGCTTATTGAAATTTGGAGAAGCAACAATCGCTCAGAAGATGCACTTGTGAAATATGTGTTACAGAATATCAATAATATCAGTTTAAATGAAGACCAAATGCGTTTGATATCAAAACAAGTGAAAGATTTTGTTAATTATATAAAAAAGCATTTGCCAAAGTGCATCCGTAAACTAGAGCGATTTAAAACTAAACATTCAAAATGGCTTAGCAAAAGTATAATTATTGTAATGAATGAGCAGTATGTTTCTCCAAATCATCATAGCCGATCGGCCAGATCGGCTATATAGCAGCTACATGAAATAGTGCCCCAAATCATATGAAAATTCGTAGGTCATCTTGGGGGCATAAAAATGAATACAAATCAAATTTCACTTCAACAGCTTCATAAATAAAAAAGTTGGGTCAAATAGGCCAGACCGGCTATATAGCAGCTACATAAGAAATAGTGCCCCAAATCATATGAAAATTCGTAAGTCATCTTGGGGGGGGCTTAAAAAATGAATACAAACCAAATTTCACTTCAATAGCTTCATAAACAAAAAAGTTGGGTCAAATCGGCTATATAGCAGCTATATGAAATAGTTCCCCAAATCATATGAAAATTCGTAGGTCATCTTGGGGGCATAAAAAATGAATACAAACCAAATTTCACTTCAATAGCTTCATAAACAAAAAAGTTGGGTCAAATCGGTCAAATCGGCCAAATCGGCTATATAGCAGCTATATGAAATAGTTCCCCAAATCATATGAAAATTCGTAGGTCATCTTGGGGGCATAAAAAATTAATACAAACCAAATTTTACTTCAATAGCTTCATAAACAAAAAAGTTGGGTCAAATAGGCCAGACCGGCTATATAGCAGCTACATAAGAAATAGTGCCCCAAATCATATGAAAATTCGTAAGTCATCTTGGGGGGGGCTTAAAAAATGAATACAAACCAAATTTCACTTCAATAGCTTCATAAACAAAAAAGTTGGGTCAAATCGGCTATATAGCAGCTATATGAAATAGTTCCCCAAATCATATGAAAATTCGTAGGTCATCTTGGGGGCATAAAAAATGAATACAAACCAAATTTCACTTCAATAGCTTCATAAACAAAAAAGTTGGGTCAAATCGGTCAAATCGGCCAAATCGGCTATATAGCAGCTATATGAAATAGTTCCCCAAATCATATGAAAATTCGTAGGTCATCTTGGGGGCATAAAAAATTAATACAAACCAAATTTTACTTCAATAGCTTCATAAACAAAAAAGTTGGGTCAAATAGGCCAGACCGGCTATATAGCAGCTACATAAGAAATAGTGCCCCAAATCATATGAAAATTCGTAAGTCATCTTGGGGGGGGCTTAAAAAATGAATACAAACCAAATTTCACTTCAATAGCTTCATAAACAAAAAAGTTGGGTCAAATCGGCTATATAGCAGCTATATGAAATAGTGCCCCAAATCATATGAAAATTGGTAGGTCATCTTGGAAGCATAAAAAATGCATACAAACCAAATTTCAATTCAATAGCTTTGAAATTAGAGTTTATGCCAAAATAAACGTAAAAAAACCCATAGTGCAGTGGTGTAAACAAGACATCATGGCTTTTCAATTGGTAAATTTAACAAAAATAATTTTTTTAATGACAAGGACACGAGGTGCAAGTAAACTCAAGTAGATCTTGTTTCCATTCAATTAATAAAATCCTGAATTGGAATAATTCATTTTGTCAGGTGGATTTTGGATATATATATAATCAAGTCTTATATTTGGAGAGATATCCTGCAAACCAAAGAACAAAAATGATAATTTCACTGGGCAACACAATATATAATCACGGGCAAACACAGCATTTTAGAGCAAGTAGAGCTTAACAAGTAAAAATGCAGACAAGTTCGGCCGGGCCGAACTTTTAATACCCTATACCATTTCAAAGGAACTTTAAAAATTTCAAAAAAAAAAATTAATCGAAAAATTACAGCTCAAAGGAAAACAGTTATATGGGGGCTATACGAAGATGTGATCCTACACATACACTTTGTATACCCTCCAGCATAGTATGAGGGTATATTAAGTTTTATACCCTCCACCATAGTATGTCATTCCGTTCGAAACACCTTGAAATATACATTTTTGACATCAAAAAGTATAAATATTCTTGATCAGCATAACATTTTATGTCGATTCAGCGATGCCCGTCCGGCTGTTCGTCTGTGGAAATCACTCTAGCTTCCGAACGAAATGAAGTAGATTGATAAAATTTTACTCAAATGTAGATTATATCTGCAGGACTTTTGGTATTGAAAATGGGCCATATATGTCCACTTTTTGGTATAACTCCATATAATGGTACCTCCCGATATTCGGTATTTTGATGATTTTATCGACATTATTCACCGGAATGATGCCAAATTTGGTATTTGAAATTCGTAATGGATATTACAGCCTATGACAGGATTGTCTGTGCAAGTCCACGTCTTCGTATAGCTCCCATAAACGGTACCGCCCGATATTTGGTATTTTGTTGGTTTTAGCGACAATATTCACCGGGATTGTTTCAAATTTGGTATTTAAAGTTCATAATGGATACCACAGCCTAAGAGAGAAAATTGTCTGTTCCCACATAACTGTTTCTCCCGATATTCGGTATTTTGACAATTTAGGGACATTTTTCACCGGAGTTGTTTCACATTTCGTATTTAGAATTCGTAATGGGTACTACAGCCTATGACAGAAAATTGTAGGTGCAGATCGATTCTGCTGCCAGACCAGATGTTAGCAGCCGTTACCTCCTTTTCAGTTGTTTCCCCCTTTCCCATTATATTATTATGTGGGGTAGGGAACCCGGCCTTTCTCATCTTACGTAACACATTGTGGAATTTAAAAAGAACTTCCTCCACTTCTCTCATGTGAAGTACAAACTCTAGCTTAGACTGAAACATCTGACCTTCTGATTAAGTTTGGTTGGATATCTAATAATCAGTCTCAATCGTACTCATTGCAGCCCTATGGTTCCCAGTTCCATCCAATTTCAAAGTGCAACTGGCCTTAGAGATGGGATTGTACAGATTTAGGGTACAACATGCTCTGCCCTTGGACTTTAGTACCATCTTTATTATTTTTCCTTTGCAATTCGTTTTTGCAATTTTTTTCAAAGCTGCAAATATCGCATATTGAAGTAAAATTCATACCCCATTGAATTGAATTTCCATTAACGATATAATGATATAATACAGTACTCTCACTATCTACTTTCTTGAATTTTTAACCAGCACGCATTATCCAATATTAATCACAAAGGGAAGTTATACCAAAGAATCATTATTAAAATCCTAAATAATTGGATATCTATATTGCGCCTCTGCTTCCATTTTAATGAGCTTTTCAAATTGGCAATAATCTCTAATTAGCATCGAACCAGTTCGCGTTGTTTCAATTCTAACGTTTTCCTCCAAACGATTGGATAGATACTCTCAAAAGAAAAAAGTAAAACTGCCTTCAATAGCAGCAATAGAACTATTCGACTGGGAATTCATATTGCTCCAGTTTCCAGCGGCATTCATGTAAATGAGAGCCAACGTTGCGTCGCTACAAAAAACATTAACCATTGTGTGCATTTCATTAGTTTCTCAATTATGAATCCACAGGATTGTATTGATGCATCGAATAATGTGTAATGTATGTTTTATTTTATTACATTGATAGAAAGTTGTACCAACGTTCTTGATGATATCAGGTGGCAGGAGAAGGGATAATTGAATTTTAACGTCCTTTTTCTACTGAATATTGCAATAAGGAAAGTGCTTAAACGTGGTGAATAATTTAATTTCGAAAATAATTAATTAATACGTAAACGAACTATCGAATTCTACACAAAGTTATATATAACAACAAGTAAAAAAACATTAGAAGAAAAACCATTTAAATACCGAATATCGGGAGATACCGTTATATGGGGGCTACACCAAAACGTAGACCTATAATTACAATGTTTCGCCACACGAAGTAGGACCCATTATAATCCACAAATACCAATTTTCAAGAAAATCCGTGAAAAAATGTGTCATAAATCATCAAAATACCGAATATCGGGAGGTACCGTTATATGGGGACTATACCAGAACGTGAACCGATATATCTCATTTTCAATACCAACCATCCTAGACACAATGCGAATTGCTCTGCAAAATTTTGGCGCTCTACGTGAAATACTCTGGGCTGTATCGTGATTTTAACAGACAGACGGACAGACAGACAGACGGACATCGTTAAATCGACTTAGAATTTTATGCTGATTATGAATATATATACTTTATGGGGTCTACGACGAATATTTAAGGATGTTACAAACGGAATGACAAAGTTAATATACCCTCCTTACCAAGGTGGAGGGTATAAAAATAAATTTAGGGACGGGTTACGTAACCACCATATTACGCAGTTAACTTAAGCGACAATTGAACATAGACGCGGACAGATTTCCAAAAAGCACAGATATAGGACAGATATAAGTTTTGGGAATTGTGACCCTTTGTGTGTGAGGTACCAGAAGGGGGTCGTAGATAAATATCATCTTCACGAGAGATGCTGTGTTAGCGAATATATTTGAATGTGTAAAATTTGAAGAGAGTTAGATGCTTATCTCGCTCTCTCTCTCTCTTTCTATCTCCCTATCTTTGAGCGTTTTGATTTTCAAAATTCTTGAACCCCATGTTGGGGAGGTACCAAAAGAAATGGTCCGATCTCTTCCATCTATATAACAGATCTTCTCTTGACGGAAATAATGAGATGTACAAAGTCTGAATGAAATCGGATAATAATTTCGTGTTTTATGAGCTTCATGAATATGTAAAATTTTGAGGGAGGCACCAGAAGAAGTGGACCAGACCTTGGGATAATAAAAATATCGTGTTGTACGTAAGTTGAAGACTTGGACTTAGGACTCTTATATCACATTTTATAAGAGTTATAATTATTCAAAAAATTTTACTCATTGTGGGGGAGGTATTTGATAGAGTGGACCGATATTTTTCATTTTCGCACCCGACGTAGCACTTATGCAAATATTAGGATTCGGCAAAATCAGACTATCCCTTCTCATTCTGTGCAGTATTTTGTATACCCTCCACCATAGTATGGAACGGATTTGGTCCAAAGAGACCTAGGATATAAAACCCTTATTTTGGCTGTATCAAATGATATATACCCTTCTTGACATAAAGCTGAGGGTATAAAAATACATATCAGTTTACATTTCTTGTTCACAAGATTCTGTTTTTGGAATAGCAGGGTTGTACCTCATCTCCAGATATTTCAACAACTCGGAGGAGATGTCCATACCGGTCAAGTTGTACCATCGTAAGAATATATAGTTTTCAATATACACTGTAAAAACAGCTTTTGATGGCCATACTCCGACAACGAAGCCTTTAAATGCATCCACAGGCCTTCAATAGTAATTGTGTGATGCCCTATTTGAGGATCCACAAAATGCAGTGACTAATTCGCCATACAGTGGGTATAGTCCATTTCCGATAGTGTTTCTAAGAAATATATATATATAAACCTTCCCACAACCTGATAAAAAAAAGATAAAAGACTTTTCCTCGTCCTCTCTTCCACTGATACAATAAAGTATTAATTGGAGCCCCTCCAAACTTGTGCTTAAACCCAATGTTCTTTGTTGTACTTTCTTCTTCCACTTTTACTCTCGTCTGTTTGACAATTTTTCCTGTACCACCTAATCGTGCCTTTCTTTGCAGACTGGCTGAAGGTACATCTTCCAGCTTTATTGATGTACGGACTCCAGTAGTTGCAGGGCATGATGGAAAGAAGCTTAAGTTTAGAATATTTTCTTTTTTTTTCATCTTAGTTATTACTATTTTAAACGACTAAGCTATTACTTTAATAGCTAACTGCGTTCTAGGTTCGCTTCTCAAAAGTAGGAGCTTAGAAAGAATAACTTGAAATAAATCACTCATTCAGCGATCTCCATTCTAACATTTTAGATTGTAACACCAGATAAGATTGCTTTGAACGCTAACAAAAAAAAGAATACTTTAATCCCCGTTTGTCTTCATTGATGTATTTTTCAAGTTTCAGTTTTAATTTAATTATTTATACGTTGCCAATTTTTGCCGATTTTCACAAATTTATATATCTATTATTCGGAACATTTTCTGAAAAAATTGATTTTTCTTGAAATTTTGTTGGCAGCCCTGTTTGTGGCTGTCACTATTAGTAATGCCTGAATGTAGTACACAGGCCTACCAGATTTTTCCTGTGGACTTCTGTTTGTGACTGCCACTCCAACTTCTGGCTCATGTTTTGTGATAGCTCACATGTAACGTTACCACCCGAAATTACGTATTTTTAAGACTAGAGATTCCCCTGGAGAAAGTTTTTACGATATTTTCCAACGACTCGTTGACTGTTCATCCTCCTACTTCCATCTCTAAACCTTTTATGTTAAGCAATGCTAAAAAGAAAAACTACCAACGAAATAAATATTAAACAGCAAAACAACCACATCCGCTTAGAAATATGTCTCTGCAGTGAATGTCGCTGGAAAATTGTGCAATTTAACCAACAAATAACGACTGTTTACCATAACAAGCAAACAATTAGTCGGCGGTTAAAAAATATATAAAATAACAATTTGCCCGGAATTAAGTTCACAGTGCATTTGAATTTATGATTCGCATAAAATTTAATTGTGCTGTTGGCTGGTAACGAAATCAACTATTGTAAAATAATTATGGCAAATTAATGCTGTTGATTTCTCAACCGGAAATTTGTTTAACGATTACCGCTTTTGAATGGGCCACACGACCATTGTGGTTTCATTGGTTCGGCAATTAGTTGGATATGTAGTTGAATGGCAAAGTTAGAGGAAAAAAATGATTTGAGAATTAATATCGAGTAAATTATATGATGGCAATTGGACTTGAGTAGCAGGTGGAGATCGCTGTGATAAAACTTACTTTGATGTGACGTTAATCTCTTATTGGAGAATATTTCATATTATTGCTATATGTCTCCAATAAAGTATTTATAGATCTCAATAGAGGGTATATATCAATTGGAATGGTTTAATCGAAACAACGTTTTTGGGACAAAATTCATTTGGAGTTGAGCTAACGATGTCCGTCCGCCTGTCTCTCGAAGTGGTGTTCACATAAGGAGTATGGGCGAAATTTATCCGCTTCTTCTGGTCCCCTCCCTACTAAATTACAACGAAAATAATTTAACTTATATAAAACAAAGCCCCACAAAGGATCAATATTTTGAACAATTGTGACTCTCATAACATGCGTAACAACTCCATTCTCCTCAAACTTCTTCTTCTTCTTAAAAATAAAAAATATAACCGTTATATTGGAGGCTATACAACTGCACAAACAATTTTCTATCTTAGACTGTAGTATCCATTACGAACTTCAAATACCAATTTTGAAACAATTCAGGTGAATAATGTCGCTAAAATAATCAAAATACCGAATATCGGGAGGTATATGAAAACGTGGACCTACATGGCCCATTTACGAACTTAACCTGCCTACTTGAAAAATAAACATGTGTGCAAAATTTTAGCCATCTATCTCAATTCATTCGAAAGCGTGATTACAACAGGCAGACAGATGGACAGACAGACAGACATCGCTAAATCGACTTAGAATTTTACGCTGATCAAGAATAAATATACTTTGTTGGGTCTGACATGAGTATTTCGAGGAGTTACAAACGGAATGACAAAGTTAATATACCCTCCATAGTATGGTGGAGGGTATAAAATGTCGGAAATATCATCAAATCTTAGAATAAGTTTAGATTTGTTCGAATTGATCACCTTTAACACGAATTATGGCCTTCAAACGGCCAAGGAAACCGTCACGCGCTTTCTGTTGCGGTGTAAGTTCTTGCACTTTTTGGAATTTCAATGACTTTACCACGAGCTCATTTTTCAATATTTGCCGAATGGATTATTACGCTTTGTCCAGCTCACGAGCCATTTTTCGGCCCCGACCGACTTTAAGACTTTCTTTACCGGTTGATTTTTGTTTGCGTTATCCTTCGAAGCTTTGTTTTTGTTTTACTTTGACGTTTGTCCTTTATTCGTCTTGTTTTTGGTTTACGTCAGTTCGTATTTCGTTCTTCCTGAGCATACTTTCAGGCATTTTTTTTAAATTATAATAACAATACCGTTTACACAGTGTTACTTTAAACTCTATCGTTTACACCTAAAGGTAATACTTATATACTTATTAAAGAGGAAATTGGAAATTAATATTGACTATAATACAGATTTATATGGAGAAGTTGACGCTGATTGGTGTAAAAGTGTGTCCAATCGTCGTTCATATCCAGCTATGCATTTATATTGGCTTGAGGTGTGATTAATTGAAACAATACAACTAACAAATTTATTTGAAAGGATTTTTTTGGGCGGATAAGGAAACCTTTTTAGCTTCTTAAAAAGTTGGAAAGTTGGCTGAAGATTTTTTTTGCCAAAAAAATTGTGTTCATAGTAAATTTATTGAGCCTTTATTTAATAATCTTCAACAATAACAACAATAATCTACAATTTACAATAAAGGTGTGCAGCATCGTGCTTTTGTTTTATTAGGAAATTAAATAATTAAATCATAATTATTATAATTATAATTCCTTGCTCCCGGGAATACATTTGCTTTAAGTGTGAAATCTCAATTAAAATTACAAACTAAAAATTGAAAAAAAAAATTATGGCAAATAAATATTATTGAAATCAAACATCCTGCAGGTAAAACTTTTGTATAAAATGAACAGTGGATATTAGTATGGATTTCAAAATCCGGAGGCATTTCATTTATATATCCGATCCGATCAAAACCTATCTAGCGTGTTTGTTAAATTTTAATATATCATTAAATGTGATACCTAAATATTTCAATGTATTACCCAAAGAAATATCTACACCAATTATTATCTATTTAAATTTTTCTTTCATGGACCACATATTTTGGCATTTTCCCGACGCATTTCTTATGGATGTGGTCTCAGTTTTAGATGGATTTATTTTGGTGTCCCAGTCATAATAAAATCGCAAAGCTTTATCTAAGTGATGATTAAATTTGCACATTGCCATATATGTACATGGTAATTCATCATGAGCATATAGTATGAAATCGTCTGCATATGAGATGCCACAAGAATGCCTTTCTATATTAAGATATACAGATAAAAAATAAATGTGGAGCCAGTATAGATTCTTGGGGAACAGCGCACTTAAAATCATCCACATCTGATATATTTTTAAGAAACTGGATACACAACTTTCTTTTTTAAACGAAGCTATAACGACGAGTATAATTTGCGAAACTTCCCATTTTTTAGGAAAATAAGAATTATTTGAACAATTATTGAAAATTATCATCAAATATTCCATATTATTGGATCAATAGGTACGTACGATTTTGGAGTGATGATTAGCCAGAAGCATTGCTGCTTTATGGGCTGGTGGCAGCATTGGAACGTACTTCTTCAGTGATGCTGCAAATCGTAACGTAACTGTGAATGGTGAGCGCTACAGTGAGACGATATCCAAATTTTCTTGTCCTAAATTCCAGAACTTGACTTGTAGTGGTTTCGATTTAACGCCTTTAGACTATTTTGTGCTATGCTAAAGCTGTCTATTCAGACGAGTCCGCTTCAATTCAATTCGTGAGCTACCGGCCGAAATGTTGAAAAGAGTATGCCAAAATTAAACTAAGCGGATGGACCGTGTTTAACTCAGGGGAGTAGGGGTAAGGCTTCGATAGCGGCAATGACAACAAAACTCCCCAGAGTTATTTTATGTGATGTGAGGTGATGTGTAGGTGAGAGATGAGGATGATTCGCGCGTGTGGTGTAAAAAGAAAGAAATATGACAAGAAATAAAACACAAGGATTAATTAGTATAAATTCAATGGTGTATCCATGTTTTTATTGGTGATTCTTCCTTTTCGACAATAAATTACCTTCAAGTAATTGGGGTGGCGACAGAGGCCGTGTGTGTTCGCTTTCGTTTCTAGGAGACAAGTGAACGCGGAGGTTCTTAGTGATCGCAGAGGATCCCTTGTCTATTTCTAATACATATGCAAATACAGACAAGTGAACGCAGAGGTTCTGAGTGACCGCTGAGGGTCCCTTGTCTGTATATTATTACAACTACAACTACTTTCAATGAGAGCAAGGTGAGCCTACCGCCAACAACCAATACCCAGCAGCGATCCGCTCACTACGGTATCCGCCAAGGGAACTGTAGAGGAGATGCCAGTGTGCCAATCAGCATCCGTGATTGACGAGTATTAGAAAGTTGTAGTGGAACGTATCGAACTTATACATTCCGGCCGCCTTGCTAGAACTAAGAGTCTAGCAATCATAAAGTGTTATAAGTTAGGAGAGAACCTAAATTCAGATTCCTAAGTGAGCTATAGTTGCAGATTTTCAAATTATCAAAGCGATATGACGAATTACCGATAGATTCGGTCTACAATTTCAAGTTTTAGCGCAATTAATTTTTTTTAGCAAATTTCGACTATGAATGACACGATTTTTTTTCTAAATTGGTCGACTTCAATTCTTGATGCAAGATTAGGTTACAGTCGCGGGAGGTACTGCACCGGTAAGGATATACCCGAAAATAGACTTTTGGGCCAGCAAAGAATCCAAAACTATTTTTGGAGGTTCAGCTTCTAAAATTTTAGGATACAAGTCAGCGCCAAGTAGCAAATCTATTGGGCTATTATCGAAAGAATCCGCTAAATCAAGATTAGGAATTCGAGTCTTTAAATTTGTCATGGGTGGAAGAGAAAACAATTTCCCGGTGACATTAGGCTTGACTAAAACTCTAGTTTCGACTATTCTAGATGAATTTTTCGGAGAAGACAACTGAAGAGAACAAACTTCTCTCGGCGAAGTAGACTTAGATTTGTTTGTCAAAGAACAAGTTGTAATACCAAGTGCATTTTTAAGTTTCTTACTTATAATAGATGCCAATTGCACGAGTTGTAAAAGATTTACCATCATGAACGATGATGACTATTGCAGTTCCCAGAAGCACATTTTCCTGAATGGTGTTGGGAGACTGGCTGTTAGAATTATTTTTTGCAGGGAATGGGTGCGTTTCAGAGGGCTTTGTATCTCGACTTTTGACCTTCGTAAAAGCCGGAGGGGTCTTTGAACCTCGACTTTTGACATTGGTAAAGGCCGGACGTAATTTTTTAGAATTCAAAACCAGATTTTGAGCAGACTTGCAGAACAGCGAGGATTTTCGACTTTTAGAATTATTAGAAACCAGAGATGGTTTTGAGCGTGATGCTGCAACAACTATAGTAGATAGTGGCCGGTGAAGAAGGCTGTGATGCCTTTGCTTGCAAGATTTGCAACTATTGGTACTGCGACAGTTTTTTACTGCATGACCACGTGAAAGACAGTTTATGCAACACTTATTCTTCTTAACAATCGAGAATTTGTCCTCAAACGATAGTTTAATAAACTTGGGGCAGAGATGTAGCACATGTCTCTGGTTAGGACAAATGGGGCAATAAGTGTTTGGCCGAGGAGAAGGATCAACACATTTTAGTTCATGTACCAACGACTTACTAATGGAACTAGCAACTACGAACATGCTTAGATGCCAACGATCTAGTGGAGGAGTAATGAGGTGAAACATGTTGTGATGTTAACGATTTCTTTGCAGGTCTGGGAAGAGTAACATTCTTTGATAACAATGATTTATTCGAGGCAATAGGAGAACGGACTATTTTTGACTTTTCTGTGGGCGGATTTTTGTGTATGCTCAGAATACACTACAAAGTTTGTATTCTCTCTATAAGGAAAGCATCTAAGTCTGGCCAAGAAGGCAACAACGACTTATTTTTGATGCTTTGCTCCCACAGAGTTAAAGTTAATTTGGGCAAGCGCTGCAAACACATATACACAATAATCGGATCCCACTGATCCGAGCCGACGTCACAGACGGCCATTGCAGCGAGACAACTATTTATTCTACTTTGAATAGATTTCAATCCCGAACAAGTTTCAAACTTTAAAACTGGAATATCAAACAAACTTTTTATGTGACTATTCACCACGATGCGCTTATTATCATACGCATCCGACAAAGCTTTCCACGCTAAGGGGAAACTACAATCTGTGAGTGGAAATCTGTCCACGATTTCTCGAGCCTCACCGATAGTCTTCTGCCTAAGATGACAAAGACGTTCTATATTTGAGAGCCGAATATTATTTACAAATAGTGTGGTGAACAGGTCACGAAAGGTGGGCCAAGACACAAAATCTCCAGCAAAGACTTCTATGTCAAGTGGAGGTAAGGCGAAATTATTGTACTCGAAAGGAGGATTGGAGCAAGTATTGACGGGTGGAGAAGCAGACTGCACAGGAACCGATAAGATAGGTTCACTCGAAAGCAAGCCTGAAGGAGGTGTCTCATTATCATTATTAAGTGTAATAGTGGAGTTTTCAGGAGGTAAGGTCTGTGGAGCCACAGCAGGGGAACAATTATCACTGATTGGGGACTTAAGGCGGTCAAGATGCTTTTTTATGGTGGTCAAACACCAATGGTATGCAATAAATGCATTATTGTATTTATCCTCAACGACATCAGTATTTTCAACCTGTGCAGTCTCGGATGCCGTGAGGTATTTTTTACACTCAGTGTAAGTGTACAAGACCTTATCCCACAATTCTCGAATTTCTGATAGACGAATTTCGAGGCTGCAAACTCTGAAATGTGTGACATCAAGTTGTTCAAAATAGTCTACACTCCGCAGAACAATGTCAACGGCTCTAGAAAAACGTGTGAGAGGAGTGATCGACATTTGGTTAATAGATTTATGTCAATGCAAACTGTATGCAAATAAAATTCGAACAAATGATGCTGTGGTCCAAAGGAAATAAGAAATTTCCACAAATAAAAACCTCCTAATACTTCAAAAATGTTATAAATATTGAGGATATAGCAGGGTTCAATAGGAGAGAAACTATGAAAATCTTTTCCTATGTGACAAATGTTACTAAAATTGCTCCAATATCAATAAACTAAGGAAGTTAACAATTTGATGATGCCAAATGAAAGATATTTTGCAAAACGTATGTAAAATCTTCAAAAACCTTGAGAGCAGTGCGATATTTCTACAAAGATTTACAACATGGCGTGCAAAATCGAGTAACTCTATGTAATATTTATTGATAAATTTGGTAAATTTTTAAAGTTTATGCCGAAAGTAGGGTGTATTCTTCCAAAAAATACCGGAACCCTACTGAGAGTCACAAACATTGAAACAACTATCAAATAATTGCCCAAAGAATTAAATAAAATAGCCACAAGGGAATATTTTCAACTAATGTTTGTGCTGAAAATATTCACAAATAATGCCTAGTGTAGGGTGAATTTGTCCAGAAAATTCAAAAAACCCTACGTAGAGTTGCAAACGTTAGATAATATTTACAAATTTTGCAAAACTAGCCAAAAAGCGATAAATTTTCACTAATATTTGTTGCTAAATGTTTCTACAAAGAATGCCGAAGGTAGGGTGAATTTGTCCAAAAATTCCAAAAACCCTACTACTAATCAAAAATATTTCAGAAAATTATCGAAAAATAATTTCTAAAATAAATTACAAAAATTCACAATTTGTGCTGTTTTATCTCACTGTGCCGAACCGACAACGGATATCGCACAAAGAGGAATAAAACACAAGCGACGTCGGCAGAGAAATGACTATGCGTAAGCAGTTACGCACCCACACAACAAGCGACGCCACAAATAGGGCGCGTGGAATGATGAAGTATTTTTGTTGCAATTTTCGGCAATGCAAATTTTCAAGTGAGAATTGACAGAAACAAACGAAGAAAAATTGCAACAACGTTAGTGACGACGACAAAGTAACCAACCGACAGATGGATGCACTGTTATTATAAATGTGTTATTATTGCTAATTAGAAACAAACAATTCTCGTTAAAGGGCTCAACCTTTGAAACGTGAAGGGGGATAACAACAGCGAACGTTTGGTTGGTGAGAAATTGAACAACAAATAAACCAAACGACCAAATATAAAGAATGTGCATGTATGCTGTGGTGATGCAAATTTTTCTTCAACTAAGGCGAGGGAGTAGCAACAGCGAGGGGGATACTTTCTATTCTCACAAAGGGCTTAACATTTGAAATGAGGGTGAGAAATGCAAATAACGAACAAAGCGGAGCAAGAGCACCAAATATTTTTGTATAATTAACGCGACGACGGATGATCAGTACAACGAAAGCTAACTATTTTCATAACAACAGAACTACGTGTTGTAGGGGAATGCACTTTATTAACACATGAAGTGCTAATACGAGTCGACCAACTTGTTCTTAAACGAAGAGCAAATGTATGATCACCGCGACGTAGGATGATCAGTACAACGAATAATATTTTTATGCAAAGACGAAAGTGGACTGTATTTCATATGTAGCACGCGCGTAAAGCAATTGAGATTCGACCAAACCGAAACAATTTAAATATTCACTAAGAAACCGCGGGTAGCTCACTTCAAATGGTAATCTGAATTTACGTACCTGTTTCTTAGTGTTGATGATAATGATGAAAGAGAATCCAATGATTTCTTCATGCAATACAGGGAGCAGCGACAAAGTGATGGCTTCAATCCGGCTCGATGCGACCAGACCGTTTGAGGGTAGTTGCGGTTAGGGATAGTGGAGGGTATTAAAAGTTCCGCCCAGCCGAATTTAATGTGTTGTTATTAAATAATCTTTTTCTTAAACAGCGACCCCAGTGGACTGTCTAAAAGTTAAACTCGATTTGTTCAACAATCGATTTTTAGAAATTTGCAAAAAATCGACTATCGACTTTTTGTAAGCCACTAAAATCGAGTAATTTACAAATAAGTAATTTAACAAGAACAATTTAACAGGAAACAAACGGAATATTATTTTGGTCAGAAATTTTAACACTCAATCGAGTCCAAGAAAACCCTTTGACCTTTTTTTATAAAAATCCTTTAATTTCACTGACTGAAAATTGTCTATGCAAATTTACCCACTGCATTCCATTTAAAATTAAAAGGACCAATGAGTCTCACAATTGGTTATGGCACATTCGACCGAACTCAGTTTACAAGCAAGTAGCTATAGCTCCCATATATATGTTTCATCCGATTTGGTGTTAAAGTCCATCACATTCGTAATATGCACTTCACAAAAATTATATATGGTACCAGATATCAGATACATTTCGAAACAAGTAAGCAAAGGCTATAGTCGAGCGGGGCCGACCGTTGAATACCCTACAACACTATAATAAACGATACAGTTTATATAGGCGAGATACTAGGAAGAATTCCACAAGATATTGTGACAAATAATAAAAGACAACCATCAGGTTCCGTTCTCTAATTTTCTAATAAAAGCAACTTAAACTAATTTGCTCATTTCCAATTTAATTGTAGATGTTGCACGTAAATGGTCTTCCTAGATCTGGAACCAATATTTCCCAAAGACCTATAATCTCTCAGAAGTGGCGAAAGATTAACATTTATTATTAGTTTTTGACTGAAACGCATCTATATGAGATACAGACATTTGATTATATTCTTCTTTCCTGTGTATGTGAATTTTCCAAAAAGTCATTGGAATGGACATTTTCGTATTTTGTCTACAAAAGTTGGCAAACTACTTCGCACATTGAATATTTTTGGATGGCCATCCAAAACAGCTTGGCTTTTGCAATGACCGGTAACCCCAATTCAAATGTGCGTGAGGATCGGGCGATAATTACGACCTGCTGACAATTTGGCAGTTTTGTTGGTCCATTTCAACCGCTAAATATATGGCGATCATCTCCAAAAAGAGAAGTTTTCTATTCTGACCCTCATCTGATCCCCATGCAAAATTTCGTAAGGATCGGACCATAAATGCGATCTGTATATGATATCCTGATATCCTAACTACTTAGTTTTGTTAGCTGTAGAAATATTACCAAATGTTTAATTCAAAATGAAAATATGCCAAAAATATGACAAAATTGAAAAAATATGAGAAAATTTTACAAAATCAATATTTTCATCTTTAGAGAGATATTTTTATGCGATTTTTTTACACGTTTTTTCTTTCCTGCCAAGAGGCCATTCTGAATTAATGAGAACTGTCGAAATCAGTTCAGCCGTTCTCGACATATAAGAGATCTTTCAAGCATATCTTCTTTGATAGACACACATATCGCACATATTTTGCTATATATCCGATTTGTTGGATGTTAACATCAATGTAAAGATCAGAAGTAACCTAGTCATGGCTTTGTGATTTCGCCGGGATTTAAAATATTCGCGGTTTAATGAAAAATTTTTAATTTTTTCAACACAAAATATATGGTCTATTTTACCCGCAAAATATTATCCGATGACCACTCAATTTGGTAGGCTTCTTCCCCGCCCTAAACTCTAGATACATGCGAAATCCCGCGTCGATTGGTCTATAATTGTGACCTGTATAGCTACTGCAAAATCCGAAATTTTTTCAGTATTTGGTCCATTTCAACCCCTAAACATTTAGCGATCATTTCCAAAAGAAATAGGCTTCTATTCTGACCCTAACCCCACCTTCGTGCAAAATTTCGTAAGGATCGGGCCATAATTGCGACCTGTAGCGTGATTACAAATTAACATGGACAGACGGACGGACGGACATACATAGCTAGATCGACTCAGCTCGGCGAGCTAGGAAGATCCATATATACTTTCCTATATGGGAAACCAATATTTCGAGGTGTTACATAAATTCTGGCCCAATCAAACTTATAATACCCCCAACACATAGTGTTGTAGGGTATAAATACCTCTGTAAAATTTTATCGAGAACGGTTCAGATTTGGATATAGTTCCCATCTATATATTTATCCGATATCAGCTTTATTGTGCATAACATGGCTAATATCAGCCCAAATGAACTGAACCTTGGCAATTCCGACTGAATTTATCCCAGAAGCAAGTGCTTCAAATTTGGTGAAAATCGGTTCAAATATAGCTATAGCTTCCATATATATGTTTCATCCGATTTGGGGGTTTAGACCCCTCACATGCGCAATATGCACTCCACAACAATAACAACAAAAATACAAAATTGAGTAAAAATATCAACACATGTATCCAAATTTGTTTAATTTAATTACCATTTATATACCCTCCACCATACTATGGAGGGAGAAATAATGATCAAAGTATATATATTCTTGGTCAGCGTAAAATTCTAAGACGATTTAGCCATGTCCGTCTGTCTGTCTGTGTGTCTGTCTGTCTGTCTGTCCGTCAGTCTGTCTGTTGTAATCACGCTATCTTTCGAAAGCATTGAGATGGAAGGCTACAATTTTGCACACATGTTTATTTTGCCAGCCATGTAGGTCCACGTTTTCATATAGCCCCCATATAACGGAACCTCCCGATATTCGGTATTTTGATGATTTTAGCGACATTATTCCTCGGAATTGTTTCAAATTTGGTGTTTGAATTTCGAAATGTCTACTACAGTCTAAGACAGAAAATTGTATGTGCAGGTCCACGTCTTCCTACAGCCCCCATATAACGGTACCTCCCAATATTCGGTATTTTGATGATTTTAGCGTTATTATTCACCGTAGTAGTTTCAAATTACGTATTTAGAGTTCGAAATGGGAACTACAGTCTGTGACAGAAAATTGCCTATGCAGGTCCAGGTCTTCGTATAGCCCCCATACATCAGAACCTCCCTATATTCGGTATTTTGACGAGTTTAGGTACAATACCCACCGAAATGGTTTGAGATATCGTATTTGACGTTAGTAATGGATGCTATAGCCTGTGACAGAAAATTGTCTATACTGGTCCAGGTCCTCGCACAGCTCCGATATAACGGTACCTCCATATATACGATATTGTAGAGTGGAGCTTGCCAGTATTATTTTTAATGTTTGCCAACCGAAATATCTTGTGCTATTAAAATGTAAAATATGTTCGGTTTGATGATTAACATCTCCCACGCCATCTATCGGTAGAATATGCGCTGACAAGCTTCTTATTTATCAGTCAATTGACAATTGTTCAATGTTTATTGAATTTTCTTTTGCTAGATATGGATTCCAAAATGCAATTTCTCGGCCATTTTGTCGCCATCAGTAACTAGCGAAAGGTGAAAATTATACAATTTTCCTTAAAAGAATTTTCCCCTCTGTTGAAAGTCAAAAAAAAAAAAAAACATTTTTTTTGTTTAAAAATTTTAATAAATATAATTTTCTCATTTTTTTTTTGGTAAGTTTTTTGTTATTAAAAAGTGCTTATTTCAAATATTCTTATTTGACTACGCAATCCCACAGATTACAATACATCATATTTTAAAAAAATATTCTGTGAGCGATAAAAATTTACATGAGCGGTGTTGACTAAGAAATCTCTTTGGATCAATAATTTATTTATTCTGGTGCCAATCGAATAATCGGTAATAAATATAACTATGCGCTTATTCTCAATTTAATTGAGAGCTGATTTACCATAAATCTCATTGTACAGATTTGGCACCAACTGCACAGCAAAATCAAAGCTCATCAAAGAAGAATACTGGTTTATTTCTTGCTTATCACCACCTCTGCTCTCATTCTGGGGATCAGCAGCATTTATTTGCAATCTATCCCTAGTGCTGTGCGTGAGACTATTTTTTTTATTATATCCAAGGAAAAAAAAAAACAACGAAATATTGTCACAAAAATTCAACAAGAAAAGTTCAAAAAAATTAAGAAAACCAACGAAGTGAGCGAAGCAAAAATATTGTATTACCAAAACTTGCCAAAATGCTCATCCTGGTTAAGATGTCATAATATTTCCAGACCAAAATCTACAGTCCCTCAACATCCAGTAAACACCATTGCCACAGACACCTTGGTTAATCATTTATCGTCAAAAACTACAAAATTGGATACAGGCATTGAGTAAGATTTCTAAAATTTTTTGAAAATGTGCGGGATATCGGTGGCAATAATAGGTAGATCAATTCCGATATGTAGCATGAGGAAAAAATACGTAAAACGTTAATTATTACTCAATTAGATTAATTAAATTTCATTTATAAAGTCACTTTTTTTTTCTAAATATGTAAGGCGATAACCTGAAACATTGCTATTGTAATTTGAAAGTCACATTTTTTTATGTTCTTACCTACATCATATAGAATTAGATAAACACACAACACGACATATATTTGTTACAACCAACCTCCAACCATTCCTATTTACATATTTACAATTCCATTAATACCGGTTTGTGTGTTTAGCTAGTTCTCATGTTTCAAACATTCGTAGTTGCTAAGCGTATTAATTGTAAGCGTGTTGCAGATTTTACATCAAATGTTTAGCAACATTGTTGATGAGAGAGATCAAAAGATTGTTGTAAATGTTGTCACTGACCCTCTGCTTAATAACTTAGCTGTTCACAACGAAAGGCCTTTCATCGTGGGAGCAACGAAATCAAGCAGCATTTAATGTAAGTGAGTTCTCTTATTTTTTTATTCTCATCATTTGTTCCGTTATTATCATTTCTCTTAATGGAACAATTTTAAAAATTCAGCTCTTGTGCATTAATCTCAATCAACATTGTTGAATTGTTACATTTGTAATATGTTAAAGATTTTTTTTTCTTTAGAAGATACAAATGAAACATTAGGGTGGTCCGTAATTAATTTGTTTTAATTTGATCAACATTTGCTGTTAATTAATTAATTTTGAAATTTGTTCGTTTTAAGTAATTTCATTAATCCTAATGGATACACAGGGTTACAGTATACACTATGATTCATTAAAATTAGTTCGTTTAAGTAATTTATTTAAATATATTGAATCTTATAAGTGAAATTAGGCTATAGTTAAATTATGAATTTTATGGATTTTGTTATTAATAAAAGCAGTATGATTTGCATTGTGTAAATTCTATACAGTCTGATTCCTTTGCTTGAAAGGGTAAGCGAGTAATGTGAAAGTTAGGGATCATATCTAATGTTTTTTTTATGCAATGATAATTTGGAATATGATCAGGTTGGGAGGGTATTTCGGACGCAAACCATCTAGACGTCCTAACAAGACCATCATCTAAACCCTCTAATTCTTCGCTTCTTCTTCTTCTTTTCCTATCTTTTGAGCACGAAATTTAAAATAATTTTATGTAGCCGAGAGGAAGGCATGGAAGCTATGAACCCACACCAATTGCCACGAGCGATAAGGCCGGTACAAAACGTGCTCCAGCTTTCTCTTAAATGCCTCTAAATCCATCTCTCCTCAAATTACTATGTTATATGCTACATTATATATTATTTTTGGCGCCCAACGTGGGGCCCGAACAAGAAATATTCAACACCATTACACGTTTTATTTTGTTCGGCTTCATTTTCGTTATATCCTATACTTTATATGTTTTTACTTTGTGTATCTTTCAGAGATTTTTTTTTCAATTTATGGAAATTTGGAGAATCATAGTTTATATATTATTTCTTCATAACCAATTATTTGTAAAGAATCTCCCTTCAATATATTCCTTTGAGGTTATTATATTTGCTCTTGATCTGATTGGAATACAGATACTGGTTTTAAAAGCTGGTCCTGACCACATATCAATTCATATGTATTAGCTTCATTTTTCACAAGATTGGAACATTGGATTAGGTACTGATTCCCTTCCATCTTATGGCAAATTGTCACTATTGTACTGTTTTCTATTTTAAATTTTCTATTTTTATCGATGGTCTAGTTTTTCTTTCACAACTTCAACTTACCCTAGAGCGATGGAATCAGACAACTCCCATAACTGTTTTGCACACATTGAAACAATTTATTACTATTTTTTTTTATTACATTTTGTATAAGAAAGCTATTATTAAAATTAGTACTCTCAATTTAAATTTCAATCAGGAATATTTTTGTGGTTTGGCATATTTTTTTTAAATATATATAAAAAAATTAAATATTTAAAAAAAAAAATTTGAAAATAGATCATATTTTTAGAGAATCACATTTTTTTTTGTTAAAGCGTGAGTCATTTTTTCAAGTTGGCCTAAATTCGAGGTATTTTAAGTATTGGTTAATTCCATCACCTAGATCAGTCCAAGTTTATTTTTCCTAGATAGTTTGAATTCGGGTTATCCAATTACATCCCCCTTTCTTGAGAATAATTCTTTGGAGAAATTTTTATTTCTTAATAATTTTAATCGTTCTTATGGCTTCGAAACCTGCTGATGCACCTGCTACTTCGGAAGCTAATCGCCATCCTAGTTGTAATGCATGTGGTGAGCCTATATCTTCTGCTTCTTCGTTACAAAAGATAGCTTGTAATCATGTTTTTCACAGAGCATGCTTAGATGTGTTTGTGAAATCTCGTCCTTTTTGCCCCATATGTAATGCAAGAATTTCAGTGGAGGCTCAAACTCCAAGCACTACGCAAGTCGGGACTAGGGCACAATCCAGAAATGCAACAAACACTACAACCTCAGACACTTCAAATATCACACAAGCTGGTATGAATGTACCTGAAAATTCCGTTGTCTCTGATAATGTATCTAACGAAAGAATCCAGGGAATAGTTACTGAAATAGTTTCCTCTCAGCTATCAGCATTTAGTGCACAAATGACCCAATTAATTGAACAGAATATAACAGCTAGTATGTCAAGACTTATGTCCAGTACTTCGCCTCGCAACCAACCCCTGCGAACGGTGACGTCTCCTCAGCAAATGCAGACTCTTCCTGCGGTAGAGGACCGTACGTTTAGAGAGCTTTTTGGAATCACCCCTAATAATGAACAACAGAATTCTTCTTCAAATAGACCCCATTTAAATAATCTCAATCAGGGTTTAAATATGTCTGGATATGGAACTAATGCTTCGTCCGATCTTCAGACTCGTCCAGACAAAGTTCTCCAAATTATGTCGAACTGGAAACTGAAGTTTAACGGCGGACAAAATGGGCTTTCTGTTGATAATTTTATATATAGGATAGAGGCTTTGACCGCACAGACCCTTCAGGGTAATTTTGATTTGCTCTGTGGGAATGCGAGTTCCTTATTTGATGGAAAAGCCAACGACTGGTTTTGGCGGTACCATCGTTCGGTTAACTCAATACGTTGGAACGACTTGTGTAGAGCTCTTAGAGAGCAATACCAAGACTCCCGTACTGACATCGACTTACGTGAGTTTATTAGGGAACGAAAGCAAAAACCCGGGGAATCATTTGATAATTTTTATGAGGCAATCGTGGCGTTAACCGATCGCCTAAAAATTCCATTATCTGATGAGACTCTTGTTGAAATTCTGCGTAGAAATCTTCTTCCAGAAATTCAACATGAAATTCTCAATATCGAAATCAAATCCTTGCAGTTTTTGAGAGACACGTGTAGGCGGCGAGAATTTTTCATGCAGGATATGCGCCGACGACATGGCTTCGCGTCTGCGAAAACTTTACCTGCAATGAAACGAGTTTCTGAGTTAGATATTGAGGAATCGGAAATATTAGAATCCGAAACTTCTAAGTCTGACGAGGTATTCGCGCTTTCATTAATATGTTGGAACTGCAAGAAAAATGGACATCGCTATCAGGACTGTTTTTCAGAACGCACCATATTTTGCTATGGTTGAGGTGCTTCCGACACCTACAAACCCAACTGCCCTAAGTGCAGTCCAAAAAACCAGCGAGCGAATGCACCAAAGAGTGCAGTAAGTGTACACAGATCAATGGATCTGGAGTAGCAATTATCCCCAGTACTATGATACCAATACCCGACAATGACACTCCAAATTACCCAGAAATGAAATCCACCAACTCAAACCCAGTCACATTTAATAACATGGCTATTGGATGTAACCCCCCGGGCAAAGCATATTTTAGTTTTAAACCACTCCATATTCGAATAATGGAATACAATTCTGCCAGAAAACGAATTTTCGGAGAAGAACAGCCGAAGAAGTCTACAAGATCTTCGAAAAGAATAAAATCTTTCTGGAAGAAAGTAAAAAGTGTAAAACAGAAACTTGTTTGTTCGCTTTTCGATAACCCCTCTGATATACGTCCATATGAGGAGGTTGAGTTATTTGGCGAAAAAATGTTGGGGCTTCTAGATACAGGGGCTTCCATTGGTTGTATTGGTTCCCAAGCGGCTAGAAAGTTTTTAGATTCCCAAGTGCCCTTTAAAAAGTTACAGTCAACCGTACGTACTGCCGATGGTAAGGGTCAATCTGTTGTTGGTTTCGTTGAAACCTCGATAGCGTTCAAGGGAAGAAATATGCCAATAGATATTTTTATTATTCCAAGTTTAGACAAGGACCTTTTTCTTGGTATCGATTTTTGGAGCAAGTTCAACTTGTTGCCCTCGGAATTTCAACGAAATCCAAATAATTCCTCACCAGGACTTTCGGAACTTATTGGGCAGATACCACTTTCCGAGATACAGAGACAAAGACTTGCCCATGTAATTGGTTTGTTCCCTTCGTATGCCAAAGAAGGCCTTGGTCGTACCGATATTATCTGCCATACAATTGACACAGGTGATGCCAAACCCATTAAACAGCGTCATTTTCCGGTATCACCTGCAATTGAAAAATTGATATACGAAGAGCTTGATAGGATGATAGCACTTGATGTAATTGAGGAGTCCAATAGCGCCTGGTCCTCTCCTGTCGTCCTTCATAGGAAGCCGAGAAAGAACAGACTTTGCTTGGACAGTAGGAAGGTGAATTCTGTAACTGTAGGAGACGCCTATCCTTTGCCCCAGATTGACGGTATACTGAGTCGGCTTCCAAAGGCCGAATATATAACCAGCCTGGACCTGAAGGATGCCTTTTGGCAGATTCCGTTGGACCAGAAGTCGAGGGAGAAAACCGCATTTACCGTCCCGGGTAGGCCTTTGTATCACTTTAAGGTCATGCCACTTGGTTTATGTAACGCCCCACAGACCATGACCCGTTTGATGGACAAAGTGATACCGGCAGACCTCAGGACGGAAGTGTTCGTCTATCTTGACGACCTTCTGGTCATCTCAGAATCCTTCGAAAGGCATCTGGAAGTGCTCAGGCGGGTTTCGAGAAGAATTCGGGAATCGGGTCTCACAATAAACGTTGAAAAAAGCCATTTCTGTGTTCCCGAAGTGAAATATTTAGGCCATGTTGTAGGAAACGGCGTTATCCGTACTGATCCTGAGAAGGTTTCGGCCATAACGGAATTTCCCCCACCGAAATCTATAAAACAAGTTCGTAGGTTTCTGGGAATGACCGGATGGTACCGGAAGTTTATCAGGGATTATGCGTCAATTACCACACCTATGACTGACCTGCTGCAAGGCAGAAAAAAAATTGTATGGACGGAAGAAGCTCAAAAAGCTTTTGAAGTTTTAAAATCCCAATTGAGCTCAGCCCCTGTTCTGCACAGCCCTAACTTTTCACAGCCGTTTTTTATACACTGTGACGCTAGCAGAACAGGAATAGGAAGTGTATTGGTACAGAAGAATGCGGAGGGTGAAGAGGTTCCCATCGCCTTTATGTCGAGGAAACTCAACAAAGCCCAACGCAATTATTCAGTTACCGAACAAGAATGTTTGGCAGCAATGCTAAGCGTAAAAAAATTCAGACCATACGTCGAAGGGCATGAGTTCACGATAATAACTGACCATGCGTCATTAAAATGGCTCATGTCCCAGACGGATCTGAGCACAAGGCTGGCTCGATGGGCTCTTAAACTTCAGGGATACAAATTTAGCATTCAGCATAGGCGTGGTAATTTAAATATAGTCCCTGATACTCTTTCAAGGGCTAATACGGATGACCTATCTGCCATTTGTAGTATTGCGGATGTAGAAAATGACAGTGGCTTGTTTGTGGATTTAAAATCCCCAGATTTTCAGTCAGACGAGTACTTACAACTTTTAGAGAGAGTCAGTCGAACTCTTGACAAAATGCCAGATCTTAGGATAATGGACGGTTACTTGTACAGACGTACAGAACATGCCAGTGGAGAGCAGTTCCACGACGATTTAGTTTGGAAGTTGTGGATTCTACGAAGTTTGGTGCTTGACGTTTTGAAAAAAGCTCACGATCACCCTGTCATCTCATGGTGGAATTAACAAAACCCTGGCTCGAGTCCGAAAATATTACTATTGGCCTAATTTAGCTGTGGACGTAAAAGAATATGTTAATAAGTGCGAAACCTGCAAATCTACAAAGCATCCTAATATCGCCCTCAGGCCCCCCATGGGAAAAACTACAGAAACCTGTCGATTCTTTCAAAAACTATATATTGACTTCCTTGGTCCCTATCCAAGATCCAAATCAGGACACATTGGCATTTTTATTGTGCTTGACCATTACTCAAAATTTCCTTTTTTAAAGCCCGTAAAAAAATTTGCAGACGATGTTGTAGTAGAGTATATGGAAAACGATCTGTTCCACACTTTCGGTGTACCAGAGACCATTGTTTCAGATAATGGCTCCCAATTTCGGTCCAACGTATTTAATCATCTTTTAAAGAGATACGGCATTAATCATGTTTATACTGCTGTTCATGCTCCGCAATCGAATGCATCGGAAAGGGTGAATAGATCTGTGCTAGCAGCTATCAAATCATATATTAAGCCAGATCAGAAAAACTGGGATGAACTTTTGAGTAGTATATGCTGCTCTTTACGTTCATCAGTCCACTCAGCTATCGGAACTAGCCCATATTACCTTACTTTTGGACAAAACATGATTACCAATGGCTCTATGTATTCTCTTCTTAGACAGCTTGAAATGCTAGAGGATAGGTCGGTACGATTTGATAAGAATGACTCCCGTGATATTGTAGCAAAACGAGCATTAGATCTATCGAATAAACAGTTCACTCGAAACGAAAATACCTATAATTTACGTTCTCGAAATGTTACCTACTTGGCAGGCCAAGAAGTGTTTAGAAGGAATTTTAAACAAAGCTCTTTTGAGCAAGGGTACAATTCCAAACTGGCTCCAACTTTTTTGAAAGCTCGAATACGCAAGAAAATAGGCAATTCTTATTACGAACTAGAAGATCTAAAAGGGAATTTTGTTGGCACTTACCATGCTAAAGATATTCGGCAATAACTATATTTGTTGCATCTGGCAAGCTTTATCAGCCTCGGGTCTAAAATGTATCCCCGAAGTCTGATTTAAGCAGGGGGGAATGTAGAGTGGAGCTTGCCAGTATTATTTTTAATGTTTGCCAACCGAAATATCTTGTGCTATTAAAATGTAAAATATGTTCGGTTTGATGATTAACATCTCCCACGCCATCTATCGGTAGAATATGCGCTGACAAGCTTCTTATTTATCAGTCAATTGACAATTGTTCAATGTTTATTGAATTTTCTTTTGCTAGATATGGATTCCAAAATGCAATTTCTCGGCCATTTTGTCGCCATCAGTAACTAGCGAAAGGTGAAAATTATACAATTTTCCTTAAAAGAATTTTCCCCTCTGTTGAAAGTCAAAAAAAAAAAAAAAAAACATTTTTTTTGTTTAAAAATTTTAATAAATATAATTTTCTCATTTTTTTTGGTAAGTTTTTTGTTATTAAAAAGTGCTTATTTCAAATATTCTTATTTGACTACGCAATCCCACAGATTACAATACATCATATTTTAAAAAAATATTCTGTGAGCGATAAAAATTTACATGAGCGGTGTTGACTAAGAAATCTCTTTGGATCAATAATTTATTTATTCTGGTGCCAATCGAATAATCGGTAATAAATATAACTATGCGCTTATTCTCAATTTAATTGAGAGCTGATTTACCATAAATCTCATTGTACAGATTTGGCACCAACTGCACAGCAAAATCAAAGCTCATCAAAGAAGAATACTGGTTTATTTCTTGCTTATCACCACCTCTGCTCTCATTCTGGGGATCAGCAGCATTTATTTGCAATCTATCCCTAGTGCTGTGCGTGAGACTATTTTTTTTATTATATCCAAGGAAAAAAAAAACAACGAAATATTGTCACAAAAATTCAACAAGAAAAGTTCAAAAAAATTAAGAAAACCAACGAAGTGAGCGAAGCAAAAATATTGTATTACCAAAACTTGCCAAAATGCTCATCCTGGTTAAGATGTCATAATATTTCCAGACCAAAATCTACAGTCCCTCAACATCCAGTAAACACCATTGCCACAGACACCTTGGTTAATCATTTATCGTCAAAAACTACAAAATTGGATACAGGCATTGAGTAAGATTTCTAAAATTTTTTGAAAATGTGCGGGATATCGGTGGCAATAATAGGTAGATCAATTCCGATATGTAGCATGAGGAAAAAATACGTAAAACGTTAATTATTACTCAATTAGATTAATTAAATTTCATTTATAAAGTCACTTTTTTTTTCTAAATATGTAAGGCGATAACCTGAAACATTGCTATTGTAATTTGAAAGTCACATTTTTTTTATGTTCTTACCTACATCATATAGAATTAGATAAACACACAACACGACATATATTTGTTACAACCAACCTCCAACCATTCCTATTTACATATTTACAATTCCATTAATACCGGTTTGTGTGTTTAGCTAGTTCTCATGTTTCAAACATTCGTAGTTGCTAAGCGTATTAATTGTAAGCGTGTTGCAGATTTTACATCAAATGTTTAGCAACATTGTTGATGAGAGAGATCAAAAGATTGTTGTAAATGTTGTCACTGACCCTCTGCTTAATAACTTAGCTGTTCTCAACGAAAGGCCTTTCATCGTGGGAGCAACGAAATCAAGCAGCATTTAATGTAAGTGAGTTCTCTTATTTTTTTATTCTCATCATTTGTTCCGTTATTATCATTTCTCTTAATGGAACAATTTTAAAAATTCAGCTCTTGTGCATTAATCTCAATCAACATTGTTGAATTGTTACATTTGTAATATGTTAAAGATTTTTTTTTCTTTAGAAGATACAAATGAAACATTAGGGTGGTCCGTAATTAATTTGTTTTAATTTGATCAACATTTGCTGTTAATTAATTAATTTTGAAATTTGTTCGTTTTAAGTAATTTCATTAATCCTAATGGATACACAGGGTTACAGTATACACTATGATTCATTAAAATTAGTTCGTTTAAGTAATTTATTTAAATATATTGAATCTTATAAGTGAAATTAGGCTATAGTTAAATTATGAATTTTATGATTCCTTTGCTTGAAAGGGTAAGCGAGTAATGTGAAAGTTAGGGATCATATCTAATGTTTTTTTTTATGCAATGATAATTTGGAATATGATCAGGTTGGGAGGGTATTTCGGACGCAAACCATCTAGACGTCCTAACAAGACCATCATCTAAACCCTCTAATTCTTCGCTTCTTCTTCTTCTTTTCCTATCTTTTGAGCACGAAATTTAAAATAATTTTATGTAGCCGAGAGGAAGGCATGGAAGCTATGAACCCACACCAATTGCCACGAGCGATAAGGCCGGTACAAAACGTGCTCCAGCTTTCTCTTAAATGCCTCTAAATCCATCTCTCCTCAAATTACTATGTTATATGCTACAATATTTTGATGATTTTAGCTACATTGTTCGCCGTTTATTTCAAGTTTCGAATTTGAATATGGTAATGGATAATGGCAAACAATACCTATGCAGGTCCACGTCGTATAGACCCCAATATAACGGTTATATTCGGTATTTTTAAAATTTAACAGCATTTTTTAAGGATTTTATTTTTTTTTAATTTCCAAATTCGTTCCAAATGGTGGGGGGTATTCAAAGTTCGGCCCGGCCGAACTTACTGCTTTTTAATTTGCTTTTTTTTTTTCAACAAACAAATATTTGTATACAAAATTTCGAATTTCATATAAAATCAAAAAGGGTAGAGAAGCGCACCGGGTTAAGCTAGTAGAATATATATAACAAAAAACTAAAAATATTAGCCTTATATAGGTCAAAAAGTAGACCGAAATGGCATATTTTTAAGCTAATGGTTGTTAAAGTAACACAAAGATGGAATTGTTTTAAAAATGACATTAACTGGCTTTGCAAATTTTCCCACTGCATTCTATTTAAATATAAAATGCACCAATAAGTCGCACAATTGATTATGAGTAGTCGACTAATCGGTTTTCACCACAGTAAATAGTCCACCAAAACTGTTCAGAAGAATTGATATGTCAAAAAAAATTGTTATGATATGAATTTTTCAACAATTTTTACAAATTTAAATAATTTTTCATTCAAAAATATAAATTCTAAAATTCATTTTCCCAGCATCGTATGTTCATCGTATTTTATTATTGTTTTCTTCGTTTGCCGACGCCGAGTCTCTCTCAAACTCACAACCTTCTGTTTCGTAGTCGGACGAATGCGATCATTGCAGACGCTACTCTCAACTTGCTACTGAGAAAAGTAAGTTTTTGTACCCTACGCTACATTTGTTTGTAACATGGAGAAGAAACGATATAGACCCATATTTACTTTTGAGGATCTTTAGAGAATCACTTTCTTAGTTGATTTATACATGTCAGTTCGTTCATCTGTCCATGTATTTTTGTGAACAAAATGTGAACAGATCGCATTTATGATTTTTCCAAACAGAATTTGTTTGGCCCAAGGTCGAACCCTATTGAAATTGGTGCGAATCGGTTCAAATTTAGATATAGCTCCCATATATATCTTGAACTGATTTCGGGTTAATTGTGCACTAAATGGCCAATATAAGTCCAAATAAGCTGAATTTTGGCACATCCGGCCGAATTCAGTTTAGAATCAAGACCATCAAATTTGATGAAAATCGGTTACGATATAGCTATAGCTCCTATATTTATGTTTCATCAGATTTGGTGTTTAAGTCCCTCACCTTCGTAATATGCACTTCACATGAATGATATTTGGTACCAGATATCAGATATAGCCCAGAAATACCTCTTTAAAATTTTATCGATATCGGATCAAATTTGGATATAGCTTTCATCTATAAATTTATCCGACATCAGCTTTATTGTGCATAAAATGACTAATATCAGCCCAAAAGAACTGAATATTGGCAATTCCGACTGAATTTAACCTAGAAACAAGTGCTTCAAATTTGGTGAAAATCGGTTGAAATATAGCTTTAGCTCCCGTATATCCGATTTGGGGTTTTAGGCCCCTCACATGTGCAATATGCCCTTCACAACAATAACAACAGAAATATGAAATTGAGTCGAAAAATAACAACACATGTATCCAACTTTGTTTAATTTAATTGCCATTTTAAATATTACTATTGAAATTTAATAATTCAAAAACAACAACACCAATACCAAGAATTTTAATAAACATTTAACGAAGTTCGTTGTGGATGCTAGTTTAGTGTGTTTGTGTGCGGTAGCATAAATTAAGGACAGCGTTGTGTCAGTTTTCAATAAACCTCAAATATAATAAATTTTTGTCACACATAAATAATTACTTTTATTCAATAATAATAATAATAATAATATTATTCCATTTTACAACTTAAGCCGTAGGGCACGTTTCATTGAATACACACAGGCACACACACACATACAGACACATTCACTTCCACCATAAATGCATGCACACATTCGTGTTTATTAAAACAACAAACTTAATATAAATAACTTAATTGTTAATATTTCGTGCAGAATGTTTAAAAACATAAAGGCGGGGGACAACTGCAATAACGCTATGTATAATAATTAAAGGAACACAACATAAGGCCTGTCTCTGGCATTCGCTTAAAGTTTTGAGAACTTTAACCTTTTGGATGTGCTTTCAGTCTAATGTACATAATTCATTCTTGATTAGATTTTGAAAACCTGTAATATTTATCTTTTCGATAAAGTTTACACAACTGTTTTCGTCTACAACTTGTCCGTCCATCCACATCCATTTGGTATGAAAGGGAATTTAGTAACTCAGGCCTATATACCATTTCCTGAATGATTTCGTTTTTCAACGCAAAAAAGCGATATCGACCTCAAAAGCTGAAGCAAATTTACAACAGATACCGGAAATAAATGGAACATGTGGTTTTTGTAGAGTGTCGAAAAGCCCAATATATAGCCTTCAATCAAATGTATATTTTGTTTTCTGTTTTTGTATATCTCTTTGACGATTTCCGATTTGTGTGAGTGCGTGTGTGTGGTTTGAAGAAAAAAAATGGTGTTCTATTCCGCATGCTGTATGGTAATTCAGCTATTGATAAATATGTATGTCTGACAGAGAATTCGCCATAAAAAATGTTTCATATTTTATTATTAAGCCTGTTCTTTTCGTTAAGTGATAAGAGCAATAAAAAGTCTTCCACAAAAAAAAATATTTAATCTGGATCATGGGAGAACACAGCACATAGAGGAATCTTAGCTCAGAGGAGCATTGAAATTATTTTCAATTTCAAAATGTGGCTAAAATCATCAAAATATCTTGGGCCTTTTTAGACAATTCTCTGCCAGAGGGTAAAGTGCCCATAAAGAACTCCTTGTGTGGATTTTAAGACAATTCCGTTGAAAAATGTGGCTAAAGTCATCAAAATACCGAATATCGTTGGGTACCGGACGGGCAGACGGACGGACGGACGTACAGGGCTAAATCGTCTTTTACGCTGATCAAGAATATATATACTTTGTTGGGTCTACAATTATTATTTCGATGAGTTACAAACGGAACGACGAACTTAATATACCATCCATACTATGTATGGTGGAGGGTATAAAAATATTGAGATGTGTGAAATTTGAAGGGAATCGGATGCTTACTACACATTTATAAGCGCATTGGTAATTTGAAATGTTGACCATTTGTGGGGGAGGTACCAAAGAAGTGGACCGATATATTCCATCTTCACGTCAGGTCGTGTGTTAGCAGAAATATTGGGATGTGCTAAGTTTGAAAATAATCGGATGCTCATTTCGCGCTTTATGAGCTTCACAGTTATTTAAAAATTTGACCCTTGTGGAGGAGGTACAAGAAGGAGTGGACTATGGAATATGTATATGCATACCAGATCTTGGGTAAATAAAAGTACTCTGATGTGTGAATTTTTAAGAGAATAAGATATACATTTGGCAAATTATAAGAGATATACAGGGTGAGATGAAAAAACAGCAACCAACTGCTGTCATTTCTAAGCCACTCCGACAGCTGTTAAAATTATTCCAGTGATAGCTCATTATATTGTTTGCAAGCGTACAAAAGCATTTTGGTCAGCATTTTCAGAAAAAGTATATTATTCGTGATGGAATTCAAGCGTGATATTGTGATTTCTTTATATTTGGCTGGAAAACCACAAGAGGATATCGTTAGAGCATTCCACCATTTAATTTTTGGTGTCTCGTACCATCGCCCGATGGTCGCTCTCCGCTCGTATTAATCGACCGTGGCATCAGAATAAATGCCGAATATTATCGCGAAAATTTTCTTAAGGCACGCAAACATTCTGGCCGCAGACCTTGGACATTCCAACAGGACTCAGCACCATCGCACTCAGAATGGTTATAAAATGAGGTTCTTCGCATCATTTCCAGCACAATTCACCACCAAACCACCACAATCTCCGGATACCAATCCGTTGGACTATTGTGATTGGAGTATTTTGGAAAGCAAGGTTGGCACTAAAAAATGCCAAATTGTCGATCACCTCAAGCAAGCGCTTCTCCGGGAATAGGCCAAAATACCGAAAACCAACATTCGGGCAGCGTGTGACGGTTTCATTGGCCTTTTGAAGGCCATAATTCATGCCAAAGGTGACAAATTCGAACGAAACTAAACTTATTCCAAAATTTGATGCTATTTTCGACATTTTTGCTTTCATTCAACAAAAATTAAAACAAAAATGTAAAAATTATGGCGTTAGACTACGTTGCAGTTTTTTACCTCACCCTGAATATGTTTCGTCTGAATTGAGGGTTTAAGTCCTTTACATGCGTAATATGAACTCCAGAAGAGGTACCGGATATCAGATACTGCTCGAAAATCCCTATTTTATCAAGATCGGTTCAGGTTTATTGTGCACCAAATGGGTAATATCAGCCCAAATGGACCGACTTTTGGCAACTACGACCGAATTCATGCTATAAACCAGTATTTCAATTTTAAATCAGATATGGCTATAGCTATCATATATATGCTTTATCCGATTTGTTGGGTTCACAATATAGCTTCCATATATATCTTTATACAATTTCAAGTTTATTGTGACCAAATTTCTAATATCAGTCCAAATGGACTGAATTTTGCCTTATCCGACCGAATTCGAACTAGAAGTAAGTACATTAAATTCGGAGAAAATTGGTTTAGGTATAACTATAGCTCCAATATAAATGTTTCATCCGATTTGGAGTTTAAGTCCCGTAAATTCATAATATGCATTATGAAGCTCGGATATACCATTCTCAAATTTTATCGTGGACGACTTAGATTTGGATATAGCTCCCATATATATCGTTAATCCGATTTCAGGTTTATTGTGCAAATAATGGCTAATATCAGCCCATATGGAATGAATTTCGGGACGTACATTTCCATTTTGTTCCATTCCGTTTCCGAGTTCAATTTTTGGAACTCGGCTTCGATAAATATTTTTAATATAATCCTTCTCCAAGTAATATCATGCACTCTATAGCAAACTATTACTGCTCTAAAACCAAATGTTGGTAGGCGGTTTGATCTACTTGAAATAAATTCTTTTGTTAAGGAAGCTCTACTAAACATGGTAAGTAGGATAGGGTATCATATAGTCGGCCCCGCCCGACTTTTGACTTTTCCTTACTTGTTTTTTTTTTTTAATTAATGGGTTACCATTTCTAATTTGGCTTCTACAAAAGGTGTGTGCGCCCTGATTTTATTCCGTTCCCATTGGTTTTAGTAATAATACATCACCAATGTACTGTATGAGAACCGAGAAACCCATCATTTATCATCTACTTTATAATTTAAAAACAGCTTCCCAGCATCAGTAAATAAAAGAAAAAAAAAACATCAAATTTTGGTTTATGCGCTTGAATGGTGTTTTGTTTTTTTTTTTTCACCAATTTCATAACAAAGCCAATAAAATGTATTCTCATAAAAATTGTTGCCCGAAAATAAGAACAATTGCAATCTATACAAAAACCAAACTACCAATTTAATAACGGAAGGATTAAAAATGCTATCCAACTATTGTTAGTGCACCAGAAAGAAAAAAACAAACAATTCCCTTAATCATCCTCCTGACTAGACGAGGTAAAATTAAATTAGTAAAAAATACGCGCGTGTTTTGTTGTCAATACGATTTTATTATTGAGCAACATTTACACGCCCGAAATGCTGGAGCATTGACTTATCAATTCAAATTGACCCACATAGTCAAGCTGCTGTGTTCTGCACATAAATCTTCAAGGTTTAAAGGTGTTTGTGCTACACGCTTTGCTCACAAAAGGATGTACAAAATCATTGTTAAAAAAATTACCAAATTCAACGAAATTTTGTAATACAGCTTAAAAAAAGTAAAAAAGCCGGGCCGAACTTTGAATACCCTCCATCATTTGGAATGAATTTGGCAATTAAAATCCATTAAAACTTCTGTTAAAATCTTAAAAATACCGAATGTAGCCGTATATTAGGGTCCATACGACGACGTGGCCCTGCATACGCAACTTTTGTCATAAGCCTGCACAGACAATTTTCTGGCATAGGTATTAGTATCCATTACGAACTTCAAATACAAAATTTGAAATAATTCCGGATAATAATGTCGCTAAAATCATCAAAATATCGGAGGTACCGCCATATGGGGGCTATACGAAGACGTCGACCTGCACGGACAATTTTCTATCACAGGCTGTAATATTCTATACGAACTTCAAATGCGAAATTTGAAACAAATCCGGTAAATAATGTAGCTAAAATCATCAAAATACCGAATACCAGGGAGTACCGTTATATGGGGGCTATACGAAGACGTGGACCTACATGGCCCATTCTCAATACCAAAAGTCCTGCAGACATAATACACATTTGAGTAAATTTTTATCAAGTTCCTTCATTTGGTTCGTGATTTCCACAGACGGACAGACGGACGGACATTTTTAAATCGACATAGAATTTTATGCTGATCAAGAATATATATTGTGGGTTCTAAAATGTATATTTCGAGATGTTACAAACGAAATGACAAACTTAATATACCCTCCATACTATGGTGGAGGGTATAAAAACAGACAGAATTTAAATAGAACACAATCGTGATATCGGTATCGTGAAATGATAACCAGTATTAAATAAGCCAAATAAAGAAAAACGAAATAAAACACGATTCGTTTTGTTGTTTAATATACAGGGTGAGAAAAAACTGCAACAAAGTCAAACACCATAATTTTTAATTTTTATACCCTACAACACTATGTGTTGGGGGTATTATAAGTTTGATTGGGCCAGAATTTATGTAACACCTCGAAATATTGGTTTCCCATATAGGAAAGTATATATGGATCTTCCTAGCTCGCCGAGCTGAGTCGATCTAGCTATGTATGTCCGTCCGTCCGTCTGTCCGTCTGTCCATGTTAATTTGTAATCACTCTACAGGTCGCAATTATGGCCCGATCTTCACGAAATTTAGAATGTAGGTGGGGTTAAGGTCAGAATAGAACCCTATTTCTTTTGGAGATGATCGCATAATATTTAGGGGTTGAAATGGACCAAAAACTGAAAAAATTCCTGAATTTGCAGTTGCTCTACAGGTCGCAATTATAGACCAATCGACGCGGAATTGCGCATGTAGCTATAGTTTAGGGCGGGGAAGAAGCCTACCAATTTGGGTGGTCATCCGATAATATTTAGCGGGTAAAATAGACCATATCTTTTGTGTTGAAAAAAAATCAAAATTTTTCATTAAACCGCGAATATTTTAAATCCCGGCGAAATCAAAAGCCATGACAAGGTTACCTCTGATCTTTACATTGATGTTAACATCCATCAAATCTGATATATAGCAAAATATGTGCGATATATATGTCTATCAAAGAAGATATGCTTGAAAGATCTCTTATATGTCGAGAACGGCTGAACTGATTTCGACAGTTCTCATTAATTCAGAATGACCTCTTGGCAGGAAAGAAAAAACATCTAAAAAAAACGCATAAAAATATCACTCTAAAGATGAAAATATTTATTTTGTAAAATTTTCTCATATTTTTTCAATTTTGTCATATTTTTGGCATATTTTCATTTTGAATTAAACATTTGGTAATATTTCTATAGCTAACAAAACTAAGTAGTTAGGATATCAGGATATCATATACAGATCGCATTTATGGCCCGATCCTTATGAAATTTTGCATGGGGATATGATAAGGGTCAGAATAGAAGCCTACTCTTTTTGGAGATAATCGCCATATATTTAGGGGTTGAAATGGACAAAAAAAACTGCAAAATTTTCAGCAAGTCGTAATTATCGCCCGATCGCATTTGAATGGAGGTTACCGGACATTGCAAAAGGCAAATAGTTTTGGATGGCCATCCAAAAATATTCAATGTGTGAAATAGTTTGCCAACTTTTGTAGACAAAATACGAAAATATTCATTCCAGTGTCTTTTTGGAGAACTCACAGGAAAGACGCACTTCTGACTATTTCGTCAAGGCTGATTTCCTTCAAGAATATAGTCAAATGTCTGTATCTCACATAGATGCGTTTAAGTCAAAAACCAATAATAAATGTTAATCTTTTGCCATTTCTGAGAGTTTATAGGTCTTTGGGAAATATTGGTTTCAGATCTAGGAAGACCATTTACGTGCAACATCTACCAATGATTAGATTAATTAGAGAACGAAACCTGATGGTTTTCTTTTATTATTTGTCACAATATCTTGTGGAATTCTTTCGAGTATATGGCCTATATAAACTGTATAATTTATTATAGTGTTGTAGGGTATTCAACGGTCGGCGCCGCTCGACTGTAGCCTTTGCTTACTTGTTTTTTTTAATTTTATTGAATAAAATCAAACAATATCGGAAATAGGATCTAAATTTAGAAAAAGTTTAGATTTGTTCGAATTGGTTACCTTTGGCACGAAATATGGCCTTCAAACGGCCAATGAAACCGTCACACGCTGCCCGAATGTTGTTCTGCGGTATTTTGGAGAATTCCCGACGAAGCGCCAATTCCCGAAGGTGATCGACACTTTGGTATTTCTTAGTGCCAACCTTGCCTTTAAAAATACTGCAGGCACAATAGTCCAACCGATTGGTATTCGGAGATTTTGGTGGCCATTGTGCGCTGGAAATGAAGCGAGGAACCTCATTTTATAACCATTCTTGGGTGGCCCGTGCTGAGTGCGATGGTGCTGAGTCCTGTTGGAATGTAAAAGGGCAAAATGTTTGTTTGCCGAAGGCTTTAATACACCCTCCATAATATTTTCGCGGTAATATTCGGCATTTGTTCTGATGTCACGGTCGATTAATGCGAGCGGAGAGCGACCATCGGCTGTTATGGCGGCCCACACCGACACCATGGCCGGCGCTTGAGTTCTGGTGACCAACCGAAAGTGCACATTTTCAGCTGACCTTCAGCTGACCTCTCATTTTGTTTGTTTACAAACTGCTGGACAACGAATGTGTTCTCGTCGGAGAAAACCAAATTCGGCAGTCCACCACTTTCGGCAAAGCGAATCAACTCTTTAGCTCTTTTAAGTCTATTTGATTTCTGTTGCGGTGTAAGTTCTTGCACTTTATGGAATTTCTATGACTTTACCCCGAGCTCATTTTTCAATATTTGCCAAATGGAATATTGCAATATGTTCAGCTCACGAGCCATTTTTCGGCCCATGCGACGCGGGTTTTGATCAAGTCGCTTCTTTACTTTTCGAGCCATTTCTGCTGATGTTGCTGTTTTCTTCCGTCCACTTCCTTGACGTCGGGCTATGCTACCAGTATCACGGTAACGAGCGATGGTACGAGACACAAAAGATTTATTCACATTTAAATGCTGGAGTGCTCTAACGATAGCCACTTGTGGTTTTCCAGCCAAATATAAAGAAATCACACTATCACACTCGAATTCCATCAGGAATAACTTTTTTTCTGGAAAATTCTCACCAAAATGCTTTTGTACGTTTGTAAACAATATAATGTCACTGGTATAATTTTAACAGCTGTCGGACGAGTGGCTTAGAAATGACAGCATTCTAAAGTTGTTTGCAGTTTTTTCATCTCACCTGTATTTCTGGAATTTAATTAATTTTGGTAACAATTGTACCATTTTGGTGCAACAATATGTGGGCGATAGTTCTGGTAGCAAGAACAAGAGACAGTGTCCGAGAAAGATAGAAATTTTAACATGAAGTTGGTGTCAGCATTGGCGCAACTTGCTAAAGTCTGCTGTCAAATGTATTTGTTTGTGGTAGTAGGTTAGTTAAATATTGTTTGTGTTAAGCCAATAAAAACGGCCACAAACTATAATTTTTATACCCTCCACCATGGTATGGAGGGTATATTACGTTGTCATTCCGTTTGTAACACCTCGAAATATACCTTTTAGACCCCACGAAGTATATATATTTTTGATCAACATAAAATTCTATGTGGAAATGTATATTATGTCTGCAGGACTTTTGGTATTGTATATAGACCAGGTAAGTCCACGGTTTGGTATAGCCCCCATATAACGGTACCTATCGATATTCGGTATTTTGATTATTTTAGTGACATTATATACAGGGTTGCCAATATTCGACCGACCCATGTTTTTTTTTTTTTAAATCAAAGAAAAAAATAAAAACTTGGCGGTTGGCAATGTTAATCATTTAATTTGTTCCAAGTAGATTTGTTTACATCAATTTTTGAATATGATATCTCTCAAATGGCCGCCTCTGGTGTTGATGACGTATTGTGCCCTTTTTGCTGCATTTTCCATCGTTTTTGCCAACATTTCGGTAGGAATAGCGGCTATTTCTTCACGAATGTTGTCCTTGAGCTCTTCTACGGTCCTTGGCTTGTTAACGTAAACCTTTGACTTCAAATATCCCCACAAGAAGAAGTCAGGCGGCGTCAAATCGGGCGAACGCGGTGGCCAGTCCAAATCACCACTTTTCGACATCAAACGGCCCGGAAACAAATTCTTCAGAAAATCGATTGTTATGCGACTTGTCTGCGCATAACAATGCGACTTGTGTGCGGTGGAGCGCCGTCTTGTTGAAACCAGAACTGCCTCAGTGGCGTAAAAACGGCAATTTTGCTTATTTACGGTCCCATTCAATGTGAAATGGGCTTCAACGGACATGATAAATTTGTTTCAAAATTGCTCGTCATCTTCCAATCGACGAGGCTTGTCCGCAGGCAACATTCTTTGCGTCAATTGAATTTTGTACGGGAACAAATGCAAATCAATGCGAATAATCCGTTGTAAAGTGGACCGAGCCATGCCGAACTGCTGAGAACGGCGTTTTTGGGATGTTCTTGGGGACCTCTCAACACTGGCTTGCACGGCAGCGATATTCTCGGCCGATCGCCTTGTTCGACTTTTATATGGCCTCTTCGGATTAGAAAGAGCCTTACCAGTCGAAAAATGTTCGTATAAACGCTTAATGGTGTTCTTAGAAGGCGCACTTCTCACATTTTTTAATGTTTTAAAAGCACGTTGAGTTTTCACAATTGACTTCTTCTGTTGAATGTAAATTTCAGAGCGCTCGCGTGGCGTGTATTGGTTCATGGAAAAATCTGCTTGGACTGACACTTCAAACGCGGTATGTCATTAAGCGATGTGACCGTAGCGATGTGACTGTACCGTAATTGTTTCAAATTTGGTATTGAAGTTCGTAATGGATTCGTACAGCCTATGACAGAAAATTGACGTGGACCTGCTTCGTATAGCCCCGATATAACGGAACTTCCAGATATTCGGTATTTTGATGATTTTAGCGAAATTATTCACCGGAATTGTTTCAAATATGAAGTTCGTAATGGGTACTACAGCCTAAGACAGAAAATTGTCTGTGCAGTTGTACGTCTTCGCATAGCCCGGATATTACGGAACCTCCCGATATTCGGTATTGTTATGATTTTAGCTACATTATTCACCGATTTTTTTTTTTTTTGAGTTTCGCCTTTGAATATTGTAATGGCTTAGGACAAGAGTTGCCTGTGCAGGTCCACGTCGTCGTATAGACCCTAATATAACGGCTACATTTGATATTTTTAAGATTTTAACAGAATTTTTAACGGACTTTATTGTTTTTGAGTATTACCAAATTCGTTCCAAGTGGTCGTGTAAGTGAGTTAATCATTTTTTGATTACCAAAAAGTCTTGAAGAAGACTCATCAAAGTGTTATTAAGCTCCCGACCGCCATGTTGTTAATTTAATCACACTCTTTCGCCGACATGAAGTTGTCAAATCATGTCGAGTGGATTCCCTTTAATTGAAAACTTTGTCAAATCTTCAATTAAAACTTTTGTCTAAAAAATGTTCATCATTGCTTCGTTAGCATGCAAATATCGGTCCACAAATTTATGCCGATCATTTTAAATTTTGCCTTAATTGAAAGAAAATTGCAAATGAATGATAATGGCAAGATGTGAACGATATTGGTTTTGAGCCAATAACATTCTGGATAAATTGAAATTACCTGCTGATGCATATGTGTGCTATGGTAATTTCATTTTATATCCGCCATTTCCCCCTTAGGTGTGTATTCCCGCAAGGCATATCGCCTGAAAAGTGTTTTTTTTTCATATTGCAAATAAACATTGCGACGAACAACAATGTAAGCGGCTACAACAGCAACAAAGCTTTGGCTACAAAATGCCAAATGTTTGCGAATATAAAATAATCGCAATTTAGGACACACACCCATGGCTATGTCATTTTGTTTGATGGCATCGCAAGGAAATCGACAGGATATCAAGAACACATGTAACACATCAAATGCCATGCCGTGGTAATAAAGCGAGAATAAAAATTCACATTTATTTCTGCCAGGAATTTCATACAAATAATAATAATAAATGGAAATAAGTTATTAGAAGATATTCTTCGGCAATTCACAACTGCCTTGCCGAGTTAGTTACCAGTTTAGCCAACATGCTTGGTTGGTTAGTTTTGCAGAACTCCCATAACAAAAGAATTTATTTGAAGTAGATCATACTTCCTATCACGATTTAGCTTTGGAGCAGTTATAGATTGGTTTCAGAGGGAACTAATATTTGGGAGGCATATATATGGGAGCTATAGCTCACCAAAATTGATGTACTTACTCTAGACTGAATTCGGTAAAAAAATTCAGGTCATTTAAAATAATATTGGCCATTTTGGTGCACAATTAACCCGAAATCGGATAAATATATACATATGGGAGCTATATCCAAATCTGAACCGATCTTGATAAAATGTGGCAGGGGTATTTCTGGGCTGTGTCTGATATCTGGAACCACATATCTTTGTTGTGGAGTGCATATTACAAATCACCAAATCGGATGAAACATATATATGGGAGCTATATCTAAATTTGATCCGATTCTCACCAATTTCTATAGGGTTCGTCCTTGGGCTAAACAATTATTGCTAGTTTTTTTTAATTCTTCAAGTTCCTTCCAAGTGGTGGAGGGTATTAAGAGTTCGGTCCTGCCGAACTTAGCTGCTTTTTTTACTTATTCTAATATGTTATTTATGCAAGAAGATCTTGACCCTTTTAATGGTTGGTGTTCTATAAATTGTCTAAATGTTAACCTTTTTCGTATTTTTTGAGAAACTCAAATCTAAAAAAGTAAAAAAGCTGCAAGTTCGGCCGAGCCGAACTGTGAATACCCATACCATTTGGTAAAAATTTAACAATTTTCAAAAAAAAAATAAAATCCGTTAAAAATTCTGTTAAAATCTTAAAAATACCGAATGTAGCCGTATATTAGGGTCTATACGACGACGTAGACTTGGATAGACAACTTTTGTCACAAGCTTTTACAATATTCAAATGCGAAACTTTAAAAAAACCGTTATATGGGGGCTATAGTAAGACGTGGACCTACATGGTCCATTTTCTGTCTTTAGCCGTAGTATCTATTACGAACTTTAAATACCAATTTTGAAACAATTCCGGTAAGTATTGTCGCTAAAATCATCAAAATTTCGGGAGGTACCGTTATATGGAGGCTATACGAAGACATAGACCTACATGGCCCAATTCAAAAAGGCCTGCAGACATAATACACATTTGAGTAAATTTTTATCAACTTATTTCATTTCGTCCGGAAGCGAGAATGATTTCTTGTAGCATGACCGTAAACTCCACCCCTCGTAGAGCACATAGCTTTGCAACCTACGGATCTTTATATACTATATAGTTTTCTTTTTTTAATTGTTTTCTTTGCCACAGTTGGCCACCAAACTAGAGCTCCATATATTAAGTTCTATCTTAATTATTACCCATGACCAATGGAGTACTGCTGGCAAACAAGTTTTCATTTGACGTTGTCAATTCGAAAATGATTAACATTCAAGGTGGAATACGTTATTGACATTTTCAGCGTTTAATTTTAAATGCTATGTTGATAGCATACTCTGTTCCTCTATTCAAGGACTTCGGTGAAAGGGAAAATCTATCGATATTAGTAATGTATCATTACCATTTAGGTGTGAGAACAACTCATAGTGGTAGTAACTTTAAAATGTAATGGTGTTTTCATAGATACTACTGCAAGGAAAATTAGAAAGCAGTTGCCATTAAGGCTCCAGCGAGGCAAATGTGAAGTGAAACTTTTTAAATAAAAAGTGGTGAATTTGAAGGAATGTTTTCAACTGGAATGGCAAACCGTGTAAGACAAATTTAATGAGGAAGGAAGCTGAATAAAATACGCTATATAAATGTCTAATTCATTTTCTTCATATTAATAACAAATAAAAAAGCAGCTAAGTTCGTCCAGGCCGAATCTTTAATACCTTTCGCCATTTGGAAGAAACTTGAAAAACGTCATGAAAATCCGTTGAAAAGATACGTGGTCCTGCAAAAGTAGTTTTTTGTCATAGGCTGTAGCACCAATTCCGAACTTCAGATACAAAATTTGAAACTATTCTGGTGATAAATAATAGAACAATCGAGGAGCAAACCAATACCACTATAAATAATTACAACATTGAAGCCGACAAGATAATAATTCCTAATAAAGTCACATTGGGTATTAACAGCTTAGAAAAATAAGCAAATCTCCGCGGGCTGGTTGTATTATATTATACATGTTACATAACGCGAAGAGTATAATTAACCCTTGGTTAGTGCTCACCTACAGTGTATGACTTTTACGCAACTACGAGTTTCAGACAAGTAAAGGTTGTATTCATACCCAAAACCAGAAACCGTAGAAAATGCTAAAAATTTTAGACCTATAAGTCTCTCATCATTCCTGCTTAAAACACTGGAAAGACTCATCGCCATGCATATTCGAGGAAAGATGGATAACTCAAACAACATATCTTTCAGTCAACCTGCTTAAAGCAACACTTTTGAGATGCCGACACAATACACTTTAGCTACCTTAGAACACGCTCTATAGAACTTTGGCGTGCAACTATTCATCAGAAGTTGTATAACCACTATGCTGCAGAGTAGAGTCATTCATGCCACACTGGAAAATAACATGCTGCCGTAACATGTAAATCGAGAAACTCCATGGACAGGGGTGATCGCATCGTTGCTTGGACTCCTTGTTATTAGCAAAAACCTATACAAACATGGACTTAACTGTAGTTTAGTCAAAACTCTACAATTTGTTTTTGAAAAATTTTCCAGTGGTGGTATTTTTACCCTTTCATTTTATTGAATAAAAGCAAAAATTTTCGAAATAGCAAAAAAATTTTAGAATACTGATTAGATTTGTTCGAACTGGTCACCTTTGGAACGAATTATGGCCTTCAAACGGCCAATGAAACCGTCACACGTTGGTAATTTTTAGTGCCAACCTTGCTTTCCAAAATACTCCAGACACAATAGTCCAACAGATTGGTATCCGGAAATTTTGGAGGCCATCGTGCGCTGGAAATGAAGAGAGGAACCTTATTTTTTAACCATTCTTGGGTGGCGCGTGCTGAGTCCAGTTGGAATGTCCAAGGTTTGCGGCCAAAATGTTTGCGTGCCCGAGGCTTTAATACACCCACCAGAATATTTTCGCATTAATATTCGGCATTTTTTCTGATGCCACGGTCGATTAATACGAGTGTAGAGCGACCATCGGCTGTTATGGCGGCCCACACCATCACCATGGCCGGCGCTTGGATTCTGGTGGCCAACCGAAGGTGCACCTTTGGCAAGTAAACACGATAATTTTATTTTTTTACAAACTGCTGGACAACGAATGTTTTCTCATTGCAGAAAATCTAATTCGGCAGTTCACCACTTTCGGCCAAACGAAGCATCTCTTTAGCTCTTTTGAGTCTTTTTTCTCTCTGTTGCGCTATAAGTTCTTTCACCTTATGGAATTTCAATGGCTTTACCCGGAGCTCAATTTTCAATATTTGCCGAATGGAATATTGCGATATGTTCAGCTCACGAACCATTTTCGGCCACTGCGACGCAGTTTTCGATCAAGTCGCTTCTTTATTTTCGAACCATTTCTATTGATGTTGCTGTTTTCTTCCGTTCACTTGCTTAACCAGTATCACGGAGTGCTCTAACGATAGCCACTTGTGGTTTTCCAGCCAAATATAAAGAAATCACACTACCATGCTAGAATTCTATCACGAATAACTTTTTTTTTTCTGAAAAATTCTCACCAAAATGTTTTTGTACGCTTGTAAACAATAAAATTAGCTTTCACTGGAACAATTTTAACAGCTGTTGGACGAGTGACTTAAAAATGACAGCAGTCTGAAGTTGGTTGCAGTGTTTTCATCTCACCCTGTATAACTAAATAATCCCATCATGTGACCACTTGTTGGATAGGTATTTTCATAAGCTTTCAACCGATACCTATATTATCTATATCGGATAAGTGGATTTCGGGTCAAAAATCAGGAGTCCCGGGTCCGTCCCAAGAAAAAAATATTTTCACGGAATCAGGTTAAAAACACCTACCTCTGGCAAAAATGTGGAAATAATTAAAGAATATTTCCAAAATATAGTTGTTCCCAAAGTTGACGATATGAAGATTAAGGTTATTGCTTATGCGCTCATCTCTGGTTTACTCATCCTTGCTTTATTTCCGTCCATGTAGAGTGACATTATGAGCGGATCCCTGAAATCCCTATATAATTGGGCCACAAAAAGTCTAGGTCTAGGGTGAATCCAGAGAAAACTGAGAACTTTTTACCACGACTACGAGGTCAAGAAATGGCGAAGCAACTGCGGCTTGCAATGCTACGTACTCTAGGAGAGATAGAGCTTTGGGACACGCCTGCGTGATTCTTAAAGTTCCGATGACTTTTAAAGTTAAAACTCCAAGCAGAAAAGAATTGAAGGGTCACGACACCAAGTTATACACGGACGACTCTAGGATAAAGATTTGGCGACTGTTTGGAGGTGCGTCCTATATTCGTACCAAATGTACTAAATTTAGTATTGGGTGAAGGGACAGGGCTGGAAAATTTAATATTGAGGTGTCTGTTGGTATCTGGAATTGAGATATGGAGTTGGTTTTGGAAATGTGTATTTTTGGACGAAAAGTGCTAAATAGTACTTAATTTAATAATCTAAAGAATAGAGCTGGAATTTATGTAGATATCACAGTTGGTATCTGAGGTTGAGATATGGAGATAATGGGTTCTAAACGTACCAATCTATATATATAAAAGGAAGTTGTGTTAGTTACTACGCTTATAACTTAAGAACCGCTGGACAGATTTTAACGATTCAAACAAATTCGGAATTGTCTCTTTTCCGAAAAGGATAATATCCAAAAAAATCGCGTAAAAATGTGATATATTAACATTTTCATTTTGACTTTTGAATTGTACAATAGTAATGTTTTATTTTGCATGATTTTTTTCCATTTTGACTTACTTTTTTCTAATGTACATTTGTAGTGTTTTTTTATATTTTATTTTTGAATTCGAATATTTATACCAATTTATTTAATTGACTTGAATTCTTGAGAACTGAAATTGATGGCGGGTTACATGGAAGTGTAGTAGCGAATTATGTGGTGGCGAAACGGAATAGATGATATCGAAATAATTTAACGCGGTCACACCAAAGTTAAAAGATAATTACTTTTTCTAAATCGCTGAAAAATCATGAAAAAGAGATCTCATTGCAAAAATCAAAAAAACATTTTCAATGGAATCGAATTTTAAAGTAATAGTACATTCTATTGACAAACTTTGTAAGGAAGGATCTTAAAACATTTGCTGTAAAAAATCAGCGAAAAAGTTGAAGACTTTTTCAATTTGTTATTCTTTTTTTTGTCAATTTTTTTTTGTGAACAAAATAAAGAATAATTTTTCATTAAAAAAATTGAATAAGTGCGAAATAGGATGTTAACTGACATCTACCTTTCAACTCCAGGGCCTACATCGTGGGTTAGCTGGAAGATGCGAACACGTTTAAACAAACAAAAATGACCGAAAAAGCTTAATGGGGCTCATTTCAAAGCGTGACAATGATCCGTCCAATGAGAGCTCAAAATGCAAAATTCTTTGGGAGAATAATAAGTAATATACCAATATTGAAATAAAAGGTGCAAAATAGTAGAGCGAATGGGACTTTTAGTAAGAAAAGGTTTTATATCCTTCCAGAAATTCTTCCCAAACATTCAAAATACCTAAAATCTCTTTTGCAGGTCTTTATATCGATCATAACTCATGGATAAGGGAACAACCCGATTTCATATTTATATAACCATCTATGATTTAAGTTATTTTTGGGGTCTTGGCCGGCCACTTTTTTCATTTTTTGGCCCTTATTTGACATTTTTGTTTCTAAGGGGGTAGATAACCTCTTCGCATAAAATTTGAAATTTTCAGAGTAGGGCATATATTGGTATTGACCACATTCATCAATTGATTTGGCTAAACAATTTTATTTATGCCACCCTGGGGTAGGGAACCATCATACAGATAATTGCCACATAGGAATTTATTTAAGTAAAGTCCCCACATTGGAGTATCCCCAAGTCCACTTTCACATCTAATGTGTGGTCAGAAAAGAAAATGTTGCATTCTATTGAATTTTTAACCCCCAAGAGAATATTGGTTGGGAACGTAGATTTGGGATGTGCATCCATATGAAATAAATTGTGGAAACATGAACAAATTACAAATATAAGAAAGTAGCACGGGACCGAATATTTGTTTAATCATCATTGAATTATCCTATGATGAAAATATGGAATTTAAGGGGTCTCCAACTTACAATTTAAATGGCAAATAAAATTAATTCCCATCTTATCACTATAATTGTACAAAATTATTGTCACTGTTTGTATCTAAGGTGGAGATATAGAGATTATTTTGAAAATTCGTACATTTGGCCAATTCATAAGTTTGGCCGGGCCGAACTTTGAATACCCTCCAACATTTAGTACAAATTTTGCAATATTCAAAAAAAAATTATCAAAATACCGAATATAGGGAGGTACCATAGGGTTATCAAACGTGGGCCTGCACAGACAATTTTCTGGCATAGCCTGTAGTATCCATTACGAACTTCAAATACCAAATTTGAAATAATTCCGGTAAATTATGACGCTAAAATCATCGGGGGTTCCGTTATATGGGGGCTATACGAATTCGTGGACCCTCACAGACAATTTTCTGTCATAGGCTGTAATATCCATTACGAACTTCAAATGCGAAAATTGAAACAATTAGGGTAAATAAAGTCGCTAGAATCATCAAAATACCGAATATAGGGGGTACCGTTATATGGGGGCTATACGAAGACGTGGACGTACATGGCCCATTTTCTGTCTTAGGATGTAGTATCCATTACGAACTTCAAATACCAAATTTGAAAAAATTCTGGTAAATAATGTCGCTAAAATCATCAAAATACCGAATATCAGGGGGTACTGTTATATTGGAGCTGTACAAAGACCTATATGGTCCTTTTTCTGTTTTATGCTGTAGTATCTATTACGAACTTCAAATACCAAATTTGAAATAATTCCGGTAAATAATGACGCTAAAATCATCAAAATACCGAATATCGGGAGTTACCATCATATGGGGGGCTATACGAAGACGTGGACCTACATGGCCCAATACCAAAAGTCCTGCAGACATAATACACATTTGTGTGAAATTTTATCAACGTACTTCAATTCGTTCGGAAGCTAGAGTGATTTCCACAGACGGACAGATGGACGGACATTGATAAATTGACATAGAATTTTATGATGATCAAGAATATATATACTTTGTGGGGTCTAAAATGTATATTTCGAGGTGTTACAAACTGAATGACAAACTTAATATACCCTCCATACTATGGTGGAGAGTATTAAAATGTTACGAACTTGGTATTGGGTAAAGGGTAAGAGCTGAAATACCGATATATGATATGGATGTCACTGTGGTGTGTGTAGTTGAGAAAAGGAGGGGGTTTTGGAAATTCGTACTATGAACGTGCGAAGAGTGCAAATGTCACAAAATGTAAGTTGGGTGTTGGGTTAGAAATGGATTTTTAAAATTTGTTGTAGGGGGGGATTTTTCGATACAAGTTAAAAAATATATATATTTTGACTTGTGTTGTGATTATTCACATACTCTTTGGAGTAGGTTCCGAAGGAATGGACCAAAGCTGTCCATTTCGTATCGGTCCTAAATAAATATGATTTAAATATTGCGACGTGCCTGGTTTGGACTATATTGGATAATTCCTTCAATTTATGTATATGAGATATGTGATAATTTTTAGAAGATGTTACAATGCGGGTGAGGTACCAGATATAACCGACCAAAGTATTTCATTTTCATACTTCATATAATGCTTATTCATCCATTTCTGTTCCGAAATCATAAATTCCATATTCATCCCAGGTTTCTGGTTGAGAGAAATATTTAATTGTAAAGAATTCGCAAGTTATGACAGAGAAAAATATTGAAAATTGTGACCCTTTGTGTGTTATATACCAGAAGGGTTTGGCAGATATATATCTACTTCACAGGCAAAAATGTTTGTAAGTGTGGAATTTGAAGAAAGTAGGATGTTTGCTTTTCAAAATCTTGAGCCCTATGTGGGGGAGGTAGCAGAAGAAATTACCATATCTCTACCATCTTTATAACAGATCTCGTGTTGATAGATATATTGAGATGTGCCAAGTCTGAATGGAATCTGATGTTAATTTCGCTTTTTATGAGCTTCATGAATACTCAACATTTTGCCCTTTGTGTGGGATGTACCAGAAGAAGTGGACCAGATGTATAAGGCAATAGATATAATTATTCAAAATTTTGATCCTTTGTGGGGAGTTACTTGATAAAGTGGACCGATATTGTCCATTTTCGCACCTGACATAGCACTGATGGAAATATTAGGATTTGGAAAGGTGGAGCAAAATCAGATTATCGTTTTACTTTATGTGCAGTGAAATATACATTTTTTGAAAATGGTGGGGGTGATACCAATAGGAGTGGATTGATATTGCCCATTTCCGAACTGCATCTAAGTGTGATAATAATATTACCATGTACCAAGTTTGGCCAAACCGGATACTCACTTCGAGAGTTATCGGGCGCACCAGCGAGCAGACGGACATTGCTAGACCGACTCCACATGTCCTGAAACGGATTTGGTCCAAAGAGACCTAGGGTCAAAAAACGTTATTTTAATGAGGCGCGTTTTGGCCATATCATCAGCCATACAGGGTTGCCCATATTCGACGGACCCATCTGGCAACGCCATAACTTTTGACAGAGATGTCACATCGCTTAATGACATACCGCGTTTGAAGCGTCAGTCCAAGCAGATTTTTTCCATGAACCAATACACACCACGCGAGCGCTCCAAAAAATACATTCAACAGAAGAAGTCAATTGTGAAAACTCAACGTGCTTTTAAAACATTAAAAAATGTGAGAAGTGCGCCTTCTAAGAACACCATTAAGCGTTTATACGAAAAATTTTCAACTGGTAAGGATCTTTCTAATCCGAAGAGACCATATAAAAGTCGACCAAGGCGATCGGCCGAAAATATCGCTGCCGTACGAGCCAGTGTTGAGAGGTCCCCAAGAACATCCCAAAAACGCCGTTCTCAGCAGTTGGGCATGGCTCGGTCCACTTTACAACGGATTATTCGCATTGATTTGCATTTGTTCCCGTACAAAATTCAATTGACGCAAAGAATGTTGCCTGCGGACAAGCCTCGTCGATTGGAATGGGCCCAAAGAGTCATCGAAATGGCCGAAGTTGATGAGCAATTTTGGAACAAAATTATCATGTCCGATGAAGTCCATTTCACATTGAATGGGACCGTAAATAAGCAAAATTGCCGTTTTTACGCCACTGAAAATCCTCAGAAGATTTAAGATGTGCCTCTTCATGATGAAAAAGTCGTGCCGTTTTTCTTCCAAAATGAAAATGGCCATGCTGTTACCATCAATCAGGAGCGTTATCGCGACATGATGACCAATTTTGTAATGCCAATTATTCGTCGAAAGCGTATGAGGCAGTTCTGGTTTCAATAAGACGGCGCTCCACCGCACACAAGTCGCATAACAATCGATTTTCTGAAGAATTTGTTTCCGGCCGTTTGATGTCGAAAAGTGGTGATTTGGACTGGGCACCGCGTTCGCCCGATTTGACGCCGCCTGACTTCTTCTTGTGGGGATATTTGAAGTCAAAGGTTTACGTTAACAAGCCAAGGACCGTAGAAGAGCTCAAGGTCAACATTCGTGAAGAAATAGCCGCTATTCCGGCCGAAATGATGGCAAAAACGATGGAAAATGCAGCAAACAGGGCACAATACGTCATCAACGCCAGAGGCGGCCATTTGAGAGATATCATATTCAAAAATTGATGTAAACAAATGATTAACATTGCCAACCGCCCAATTTTTATTTTTTCTTTGATTTAAAAAAAAAAAAACATGGGTCCGTTGAATATGGGCAACCCTGTATGGCTGAGGGTATACAAAACTTGAATCTGATTATAGTGTTACCGAATTGGTGCAACTGAAAAGTTAATACGATGCATGAAGTTTTTTTTTAAATGTTATCCAAGAAATAATGAACAAATTGTACTATTTAGGTACTATTTGGGCAACTGATGAAACGAATCTAAAATTTTCGCTGACGAAGGAGCGTACACTTGCTATATAACATAAAATACTTCACGATATTTAAGCATGAATCAAATATGTCCTTTCTCCATACATGTTACTTTCTTCTTACCAACTTACAAGTGTATATTTCGAAAAATACTAAAATGGCGCAGAAGGTTGAATTCCACCGACTGACTGACTGCCTGACTAACGCCATTGGTTTAAAAAGGAAAAAACTTTTTTACTCGGACATGGATAATGAAATCTTTTAACTTCAATAGCTTCACAGTAAACTTGTCCCTGTACGTACGTGTTAGCGAACCGTAACTATTCTTGGGTGGACTCAACCCCCAACATCAGCAGTGGCGATGGCAGTGGCATTAGTTGAGCACACATCATTGAGCATTGGAAAATAATCGCAGTACTTTTAATTAGTTGTGTCTGTCTGTCTGCCTCTCTGAAATGGGGATAGCCATTCAAACATTGACGGTCAATGGGGAGGAAAACAACATTCTGTTTTAGCCATTAAATGTTTGTCCCAAGTGGAAGACAGAAATTACCTTTACCCATTAAAATTAATGGAGTGGTGGTTTTTATTGTGGGAAATGTTTTTTGAATGGAGTAGATTTCCTGCAAAACGAAAATCGATACTGGCTAATGAAAATGCGAAATAAAGTATTTAAAGTTATTTGCATAACCGAATTTATGCTGATGTTTAGAATGTCAATTAGTTTGATATTATGCCCAGTCTCATTTGAATGAAAGAAACAAATACAGGTGTAATTAAAATTACAAATAATTCCAATTTCATTTTTACACCCCATGACACTACGTAAAGTGGGTGGTATGCTCGGTTTTGTACGTTCCAAAAGTTCATAACTTTGAGTACTCCCATAATGAAATCTGTTGCTCTCTTTGGTTGCTCCACAGCCTGTGTTAAAATTCTCCCATCTGTGTTTTTCGCCAATAGAAGAAGTAAGCTCCAATTATTGGCCTTCTTACGTCGGCTAGGATGAAAGTCCATATAAATGTTTTTTATACCCTCCACCATGGTATGGACGGTATTTTAAGTTTGTCATTCCGTTTGTAACAACTCGAAATATACATTTTAGACCCCATAAAGTATATATATTCTTGATCAGCATAAAATTCTATGTCGATTTATCAATGTCAGTCCGTCTGTCCGTCTGTGGAAATCACTCTAGCTTCCGAACGAAAATAAGTAGTTTGATAAATTTTTACTCAAATGTGTATTATATAAGCAGGACTTTTGGTATTGAAAATGGGCCACGTAGGTCCACGTCTTCGTATTATCCCCATATAACGGTACCTCCCGATATTCGGTATTTTGATGATTTTAGCGACATTATTTACCGGAATTGTTTCAAATTTGGTACTTGAAGTTCCTAATAGATACTACAGCACAAAACAGAAAATGAGCCATGTGGGTCCACCTCTTCATATAGCCCCCATATAACAGTACCACCCGATATTCGGTATTTTGATGATTTTAGCGACATTTTTTACCGGAATTGTTTTAAATTTCGCATTTGAAGTTCGTAATGGATACTAAAGCCTATGAAAGAAAATTGTTTGTGCAGATCCACGTTTTATAACCCCCATGGTATCTCTAGATTTTGATGATTTTAACTACGTTATAAACATATTTCTTTTTTCAAGTTCCGCATTTGAATATTGTAATAGCTTGTTACAAAAGTTACCTATGCAGGTCCACGTCTTCGTATAGCTCCCATATAATGGTACCTCCCTACTTTTGATATTTTGATGATTTTAGCTACATTATTCACCGATTTTTTGTCAAGTTTGGCATTTGAATATTGTAATGACTTATGACAAAAGTTGCCTAGGCAGATCCATATCGTCCTATATATCCTTATATAAAGGCTACATTCGGTATTTTTAAGATTTTAACAAAATTTTTAAAGGATTTTATTTTTTTTTTTAAATGTTTAATTTGTACCAAATGGTGGAGGGTATTCAAAGTTCGGCCCAGCCGAACTTAGAGCTTTTTTACTTGTTTATCCAAATCATAGCGATAACTTCCTTGCTCCATGTGTTTTAATGGAACTTTCTGCCGATCTTGCAGGAAATACCGGGACGTTGGAAACTTATAGTTCAGACTATTGTTACGATGAAATAGGCGACGAATCTTTCGGCAGTCTATGTCCGCCACAAAAGACGAGATGCCATCTAGTTTTTAGACATGAAATATGTTGACATTGAGCAAGGTTGAACACATTCCATTATCCGTTCTCAAAAGTTGTAGTAATACCAATATAAATGCTTACTTTTTATTTTGGATTCCGAATTCGGTATTTATACCCTACATCACATAGTGGTAAGGGTATTGTCTTTGTGCATTTGTAACATGGAGAAGGAAGCGAGACAGACCCATACTTACTTTTGAGGATCTTCATAGAATCACTTTCCGAGTCGATTTATGCATGCCAGTCGGTCTGTCCATCCGTCCGTCTGTGTATTTTTCTGACAAAATGCAGGTAGCATTTACTATCCGATTGAGTTGAAATTTTCCAAACAATATTTGTTTGGCCCAAGGAAGAACCCTATTGAAATTGGCACCAAATGGCCACTATCAGTCCAAATAGCCTGATTTTTGGCACATCCCATCGAATTCAATCTAGAAGCACGTATATAAAATCGGTTCAGATATAGCTATAGCTTCCATATATGTTTCATCCGATTTGGTGATATTTGGTACCAGATAACTTATGGAGCTCAAAAATACCCCTGTCAAATTTTATAGAGATCGGATCAGATTAGGATATAGCTCCCATATATATCTTTATACGATATCAGGTCTATTGTGTACCAAAATGGCTAGTATTAGCCCAATGGACGTGATTGAGGCAATTACGACTGAATTCATCCTAGAAACAAGTACTTCAAATTTGGTGATAATCGGTTCAGATATAGCTCCCATATATATGTTTTTCCGATAATCGAAGTAATATCATGCGTACAGCAATGATATTTGGTTCATAAATTCCCAATATACACTTTTTTGTTAAGGGACCTCTACTTACTACGCATAGTAGTGTCGGGTATCATCGACCACGACGGCCGATTTTTGACATTTCCTTACTGGTTTTCCATTTCTCGTTTTTCTTCGGAGTTCATGAACCGTTCCTGTACTCTTTTTCAGCATTTCAAACCTGGCGAAAAAAATGCTGACATCAATAAACCTGACGATGGTAAAAAATTTGGCGGAATTCGTTGAAATACATGAAGTTATGAATTGACTTCAACTTGCCTCAACCACAATGCGGAATTTTTTTTTTTTTTTTTTTTTCGATCGGTCCCAACGCCACACTCACCCGCCCCTGCCGACCGAGGGGGCCACCTCCCAATTACGTAGGGAGCGCGTACACCCCATAGTCCGAACTATGGAGGGTTAGTACGTTAGGGAAACCAGCTACATCAGCCGGTTGTTTAAATTCACAAATAAAGAGAACACACAGGAAATAAAACAACATATAACAGATAAGAGTAGAGAATCTGGCAACTACTTGCTTTAATACTAAAGATGTAAAATAGTGTGTTTAATGACATGCAAAGGGTCTGTCAATGATATCTCATTATATAATTTGTTGTAGATATCACATAAAGACCTCAAGCAAAGTTTAAGTGGGATGTAATTTCGAGTATTACGAGCAGGAATATTAAAATTTAATTCACCGGTTAAAAACTGTGAATCGATTTCGCCACGCAAAAGTTTTATAATAAATAAAGCTCTTAACATTAAACGTCTCTTTTCCAGTGTCGGAAGATCAATTAGTTTTAGGCGATTCTCATATGGTGGAAGTGTATCATTTATGTCCCATCCTAATCCTCTGAGAGCAAATAAAAGAAATTGGGTTTGTACTGATTCCAATTTAGCAGAATATGTTTTGTAAAAAGGACTCCACAATACGCAACCGTATTCTAAAGTGGGCCGAACCAAACTAATAAATAAACGCTTAGTCACATAAGGATCGTCAAATTCTTTTGACCATCTTTTTATAAAACCCAGCAATGACTTGGCTTTATTCACACATGAATCAATATGCAAATTAAAACGCAATTTATTGTCTAAAATTACACCAAGATCAACGAATGAGTCTACATTGTCCAATTTGTAAGAACCAATGAGGTAATCATTTTTAAAAGGTTGTGTTCTAAACAAAGACAGTTTTTTACATTTCTTGAGATTTAGCGTCATACCATTAGCACTGCACCAATTAACAAGGCAGTAGATATCATGATGCAAGTTAAGGGAACTAATGTGAGAGTCCATATTACAAAAAAGTTTGACATCATCAGCAAACATTAGGATCTTAGAGTAACGTATAACCGTTGGAAGGTCATTTAGATACAATACAAAAAGTAGAGGACCTAAATGGCTACCCTGGGGGACACCAGAGTACACAGTTATCTGTTTAGAAAGAACATTATTGAAAGAAACTCTCTGTGTACGCCCTTGCAAATAAGATGATATCCATGATAAAAATAATGTTGCGAAACCCATTTTGTCAAGTTTATGTAATAATAATAAGTGATCCACTTTGTCAAAAGCCTTACTGAAATCAGTATATATAATATCAGTTTGGCATTTTATTGAAAACCCCCTGTGTACATAACATATAAGTTCTAATAAATTAGTTACAGTTGACCTACCCTTTACAAATCCATGTTGGTAAGGCGATATTATAGACGAAACAAAGTGCGTTAGTCTACGCGAGACTAAAAACTCAAACAATTTCGGTATTGCACTTAATTTTGCAATACCCCTATAATTTTCGACGACACTTCTATTATCAGCTTTATGCAAAGGAATAACAAAACTAGATCGCCATACTTGAGGAAAATAACCAGATGTCAAAGAATAATTAAATATAGTGGTTAGAGGTAAATAAAGCTCATATGCGCATGACTTTAAAATGTAAGCAGGTACTCCATCAGGACCAGGAGAATTACTACTTTTTAACGATAGAAGACTATTTAAAACCTCCTCCTCAGACAGAATAATTTGGGGGAAATAATTTAATCTACTAATATTATAAGCATAATTGTCATTATGATTGGATGAAGGCTTAGAGTAAGTATTTTGAAAAAAGTCAGCAAACAAATTTGCTATTTCAAGGTGGTCCCCTGATTCCCTGCAACCAAGTTTCATGCTACTAGGAAATTCGCGGACTTTACGTTTTGAATTTACAAATTTATAAAAGCTTTTAGGATTCTTCTGAAAGTTATTTTTCATTTTTCTTAAATAAATCGAATAAGACTTTAAGTTTTCAATGTTATATTTACTTCGAGCTTTTGAATATTTTGAATAATTTAAAGTGGTATTACATTCTTTAAATTTTTTAAATAACCTACTTTTTATGTTGCGCAAGCGCCTAAGATGTGGGGTAAACCAAACTGGTCCTGAGTCAGGATAGAACTTCAATAATGGAACTGATATAGTTAACGCATTTTTAAGTACGCTATAAAAATTTGAAATTTGCAATTCAATGTCACCTTCATGAGACCAACTTGAATTGGACAATATAGAACGAAGGAAGGAAGAACGAAGTCTTAGAAAAATTTAATTTGTGAGGCTTAGTTTGTGGTTTTGCATAATTTGTTTGAATATTAAGTTCAAGGTCTATGACAAGTGTTGGGTGATATTTATCTTCCGGTTCTACAAAAGGTGAACATTTACTTAATGAAGTATTAACGGATGAAGAAAACACTAAGTCTAATATTTTACCTTTAAAATTATAAATATTATTGATTTGATATAGACCTTGGTCAAAAATATTTTGCCAAAAATTTTCCATATCGTTAGACCGTACTGTTGACGAAACAGGTACATAATGTGCCGTGTCATCATCAAGGATCCACGATGTATTTGGTAAGTTAAAATCTCCAAGACAAATTAATTCAGAATTTGGCGAGTGAATATGTGAAACGTTTTTAATTAATTCAGAATGTTTTAAATAAATATTTGAATCAGAATTTGGAGGAATATACGAACATGTTATGTAAATAGTTTGGTTAATGTAAGATAATTTCGCACATACAAATTCAACATCTTGACTATCAGTAAGCATAACACGCTCAGAGGAAATGGAATTGTGAACTGCTATGAGTACCCCTCCACCAACTTTATTTAATCTATCATTTCTAAAAAGTTGGTATTGATCGGATAAGATTTCAGTATCACGGATATCCGGTTAAAGCCAAGTTTCTGTAAAAACGAGAATTTTAAGATCTGATTCAAAAGACTTTAAATATGTATTTTTAAGTTTAGTGTTTAGGCCTCTAACATTTTGATAAAGCAAAGATATAGATTTATTTAGTTTTTTGTGACATTCGAATCAGAAGGTAGCGTTATTGGTTTTACAAAATTTCGCCGTTTTCTAAATTCAAATTCTTTTACCAATGCACCGTCTGGCCAAAAAGAATCTTTTAAAATTAGATCATACAATTTAGAATGAACCGTTATTTTAAATGATGATAAGTCACGTGGTATAGATGAGTTAAATTTCAAAATGTTATAATCATTATCAAGAACGTTTTGAATTTTGGACTTGATATAATTACTAATGTTATCTACAGAAGTACTAGGATGTAGTCTAGAAACAAATATACTTTTTCTGGGAGCAACTACGATTAAATCGTTATTACTAGGAGAAGGAGCATTTTCCGGAGCACATATGATTATTGGAGGCGGAATCTGTGGATTATTAGGGGTAACTTCTGAAGATCGGACTTCAACCGGAGTCTTTACACTAGGACTCGAAGCTGTTGCAGGATTTACATTAGAGCATACAGATGAGTATAGCGCCGGAGGCGCGAGTTGATTCTCTGTGTGTAAAGTTCCCAGGTTTTTGCGTGGCGGAGCCACAGATGGTGAATTTAAAGTTATTAAATTTTCACCAGAAGCAATTGCCGAGGACTTTTTACGTTTTGGAGAACCATCAACATACTCAAAGTTCATGAAAAGCTTTTCAAAATTTTCAAGCCTTGTGTGAACTGCGTTGAAGTCCTTCTTCATGGCAGCTATTTCAATTTTAGACTCTTTGAAAAGACGATAAAAGTCAACTTCTAGAGACCTACAATTGATACATGCCCAACGAAGCCCATTTTTACGATCAGTTATTAAATCAAAATGTCTACCGGTAAATCCTGCACATTTTAAATGACCATGTTTGTCACATAGCCAGCAGGTTAATACTCTTTCGTTTAGGTTTGTTATGTTACATTTGTAAACACACTCCATTTTATTGTGCCTTAAGTTATGCTTTACAGGTATGAAATTATTTAAAGAAGATTATTATAAATTTACTTAGATGCCGAAAAGTATGCTTTAATTTCAAATTATTAAAACCAAATTTTAATTGTTGTTTTCAAATTGTATAGGGCAGTATTAACAACAATGAATTCCAAACTGTATAACACAAACGTCACGACAAAGCAAAGCAAGACAAAACAATGAGTAAACACACTAAGCTAACCAAAAAATTATAGTTGCTTATTTATTTAAATAACACGTCTTATCACTGATTATCACAATGCACTTGAAGGGTGACTCAAAAATTCACAAAATCACTAACAAAACAATACAATGAACAATTGAATTTTAAATAAAACTTTAGTCACTATTGACAATGTTAAAAACACTTCTAAACACAACAAGGGTTGCCAGATCCGACAAACGGTGAAATTTTTAAGGCAGCTCTTGAAATTTATTGGCGATGCTGCTAAGGTTTCATCCCTTGTGGATTTTGTAGTCCTATTGCCTTGTTCAGTTGATGGATGACTTATTCACTCTAAATGGACCTGATGCTGCACTTCTTCGTTGTCTTGACATGGGTTTCATTGTGAGCATGGAACATCTTGTTTTTCAATTAACAGGGCTTCGTAAATTCCAATGATTGTCGGGTTCAGCAATTGAAGTGGAGGTTAAGTAAGAAATATATTTAAACACCATAGTAGAATTAAGAAAATAAAGTCATGCAATTACTTGTTTAAAGAGCTAAAAAGTTGCTTCACTTGATCGAAAGTGGTGAACTGCCGAATTCGGCTTTCTCCGATGAGAAAACATTCGTTGCAAAGCAATTTGTAAACAAACAAAATGACCGTGTTTACTTGCCAAAGAGAACAGCTGATATTGTGCACCTTCGGTTGGCCACCAGAACTCAAGCGCCGGCCATGATGATGGTGTGGGCCGCCATAACAGCCGATGATAGCTCTGCGCTCGTATTTATCGATCGTGGCATCAGAAAAAATGCCGAATATTATCGCGAAATATTCTAGAGGGTGTACAAACATTTTGGCCGCAGACCTTGGACATTCCAACAGGACTCAGAACAAAATAAGGTTTCTCGCCTTATTTCCAGCGCACACCAAAATCCCCGAATACCAATTCGTTGGACTATTGTTTCTGAAGTATTTTGGAAAGCAAGGTTGTCACTGTCGATCACCTCAAGCAAGCGCTTCGCCAGGAATGGGCCAAAATACCGCAGAGCAATATTCGAGCAGCGTGTGACGGTTTCATTGGCCGTTTGAAGGCCATAATTCGTGCCAAAGGTCACCAATTCGAACATATCTAAACTTATTCTAAAATTTGATGCTATTTCCGACATTTTTTGCTTTCATTCTATGGCGTTTGATTTTGTTGTTTTTTTATCTCACCCTGTATATGGGAGCTATAGCTATATTTGAACAGATTTTCACCAAATTTAATATGCTTGCTTCTAGACTGAATTCGGTCGGATATGCCAAAATACAGGACTTTTGGGCAGATATTGGCCATTTAGTGCACAATTAACCCGAAATCGGTTGAAGGTATATGGGAGGTATATCTAAATCTAATCCGATTATCAACAATTTCAATAGGGTTCGTCCTATGGACCAAGCAAATATTGTTTGGAAAATGTCATCTCAATCGGATGAAGAATACTACATGCATTTTGTTCACAAGAATACATGGACAGACGGATGGACTGACATGCATACATTTTTACTAGTCGACTACCCGGTTTATGACCTTTCCATCTTCCTGATTTCTGATAAGATACTTCAATTCTCAAGAGTAAACTTGAAATATTCCATTTTTGGTATGTCTGGGAAAATATTCTGTTGCTATTTATTTTGATTTTTTTTTTAATTTAATCGACTCAAGTCACTTGACTTCCAACATCCATTCTTCATTCAGCTGCACCTTTCCGAAAAGTTAAATAAATTTCGATTATTTTCACTTGGCGGAAATTGTATGCAATTTGTCAGCGCTGTGCTGAAAGCGAATCGTGGCTTTATGACAACGAGTGAAATGACACGAAAGGATGTACTATATCTGCAATTCCTTACGAATTTCCATAATAACTTTAAGAAGATAAAAGAAAGCAGTGCGAACATAAACAAAAAGAAGAACGTATCGAAATGTAATGAAACGAATACGAATTAATAACACAAACATTCCAATATTGTTTTTGTTGTATGAAATATGAAGACCATATCCGTCGATGGAAATGAAAATCGAAAACTACTGTGAGATTTATAAAGAATACGGTCTGGACCTGCACAGGAGGCTATGTGAAAAAATTGTTGTTATTTCTGTACACATTGCCCATTTCCATTGCCATTCCATTCTTGTATAGGTTGGTGGTTTCTCCACTACTCGGTGCGGGTTTGTTTGTTTGTTTTTGGCGCTTGCGATAATTTATGGGCATCTGTTTTCTTCCTTAACAGACATAGTTTATTGCCCACTTGTGTTGCTGTCAAGAAAATTCTCTGATGGTTTTATAAACTTAAAATTTTTTGTACACAGTGGTTATTATTGACATAACATTTGTTCAATTTTGTAATCCAATTTCAATTAGTTTTGGAGAAGCTGTCCATGCATCCAGAAAAAGTCACAGTTTGGTTTGGTTTATGGGCTGGTGGCATCATTGAAACGTACTTCTTCAAAGATTATGGGAATCGTAACGTAGCTGTGAATGGTGAGCGCTGAGAACTTGACTTGACCTGGTCTAGATATTGGAAATGAGTAATGTAAGGAATTTTCCAGAACGTTATCCGAAGATGACACGGGCTTAGGCTCTTGTTCGAGTCACTAAGGACGTGATTTGGAAAACGGCTGTCAAAAACTCGACAACACAATACTTAGGACACGGAATCGTAGACGAAAACTTGTTTTCGTATTAATTCGGACGTGATTTTGTAGATGGGTTACGGAAATTAGTCTATACTATACCTTAGACATGGAGTATTAGACGGCTTAAGAAAACTCTTCTTCGTTTCACTTAGTAGATGACTTACGAAAACACTTCGGACACGGAGGTGATAAATCACTTGTCCTAAAAGATAAATATCGAAGTATGATGATTCAGGGAAATTGTCTAAAGATGCAGTAATGGAATGAAGCCAGTTGAACAAAATATTTCAAAATTAAAAAAAAAACTAGTAAAGAAAGTCTTAAAGTCGGGCGGGGCCGACTGTTTGATACCCTACACCACTTTGCTAATTTAGTAGGGCTCCGAATCATACACGCTAATTATAATTTCATTTCATTATTATAATTTAAAGTTCAAAGGACTAAATATGCCGAAGCATTTGAATCTTTTAAATTCGGACTTGTATTGCCCATTTGGTGCACAATTAATTTGAAATCGGATTAGGATATATATATGGGAGCTATATCCAAATGGGAACCGATTTCGATAAAATTTGGCAAAGAAATTTCTGAGCTGTATTTCATATATTTCTCTGAATATCGTTGTTACGGAGTGCATATTACGGCTGTGGGTAATAAATATAACAAATCAGATGAACAGTATATATGGGAGCTATAGCTATATCTGAACCGATCTTCACCAAATTTGATTCTATGATCAATTCGGTCGTAAGTGCCAAATTCCATCCCATTTGGACAAATATTAAACGTTTGGTGCGCAATAAACGGTAAATCGGACGAAGTTATATATGGGAGATATATCCAAATCTGAACCGATCTCGATAAAATTTAGCAAAGGTATTTCTGAGCTGTATTTGCTATATTTTCCAAATATTGTTGTTAGAGAGTGCATATTTCGGCTGCGGAGAACAAAAATAACAAATCGGATGAACAATATATATGGGAGCTATATCTGAACCGATTTCGATCAAATTTGGCATACATATTTTCAGACCTAATTTGCTTGTGTGTGCAAAATTCCATACTATTCGGGCTGAGCATATATATGGGAGCTATATCTAAATTTTTGACCGATTATCTCCAACTTCAATAGGGTTCGTTCTTGGGCCAAACAAATGATTTGTGCAAAATTTCATCTGGATAGGGCAATAAATGCGAACTGTACTTTGTTTACAAAAATACATGGACAGACGGACGGACATGCATAATTCGACTCAAAATGTGATTCTATGCAGATCATCAAAAGGAAGTATGGGTCTACCTCGTTTCCTTTTGCCTGTTACAAACAAATACACAAAGACATAATACCCTGACCACCTTGTAGGGTATAAAAAGTTAAGATGTATCAGTCGGTTTTGCCGACAGGTGTACAGGGTGAGATAAAAAACTGCAACAAAGTCAAACGCCATGTTTTTTTTAAATTTTGTAGAATGAAAGCAAAAAATGTCGGAAACAGCATCAAATTTTAGAGTTTAGATTTGTTCGAATTGGTCACCTTTGGCACAAATTATGGCCAATGAAACCATCACACGCTGCCCATATTGCGATATTTTGGCCCATTCCCGCCGAAGCGCTTGCTTGAAAGTGATCGACAGTGCCAACCTTGCTTTCCAAAATACTCCAGACACAATAGTCCAACGGATTGGTATCCGGAGATTTTGGTGGCCATTGTGCCCTGGAAATGAAGCGAGGAACCTCATTTTGTGCTGAGTCCTGTTGGAATGTCGAAGGTCTGCGGCCAAAATGTTTATGTGCCCCCTAGGCTTTAATACACCCTCCAGAATATTTTCGCTATAATATTCGTCATTTTTTCTGATGCCACGGTCGATAAATACGAGCGGAGAGCGACCATCGGCTGTTATGGCGCCCCACACCATCACCATGGCCGGTGCTTGAGTTCTGGTGGCCAACCGAAGGTGCACATTTTCAGCTGACCTCTTTGGCAAGTAAAAACGATAATTTTGTTTGTTTATAAACGGCTGGGCAACGAATGTTTTCTCATCCTATTTCGGCAGTTCACCACTTTCGACCAAGGGAAGCAACTCTTTAGCTCTTTTGAGTCTATTTTCTTTCTGTTGCGGTGTAAGATCTTACTTTTAGGAATTTCAATAGCTTCACCCCGAGCTCATTTTTTTCAATATTTGCCGAATGGAATATTGCGATATGTTCAGCTCACGAGCCATTTTCCGGCCACTGCGACGCGGGTTTCGATCAAGTCGCTTCTTTACTTTTCGAACCATTTCTGCTAATGTTGCTGTTTTCTTCCGTCCACTTCCTTGACGTTGGGCTACTCTACCAGTATCACGGTAACGGGCGATGGTACGGAACGCAATAGATTTATTCGCATTTAAATGCTGGAGTGTTCTAACGATAGCCACTTGTGGTTTTCCAGCCAAATATAAAGAAATCACACTATCACTTTCGAATTCTATCACGAATAACTTTTTTTCTGGAAAATTCTCACCAAAATGCTTTTGTACGCTTGTAAACAATATAATGAACTATCACTGGAATCATTTTAACAGCTCTCGGACGAGTGGCTTAGAAATGGCAACAGTCTGTAGTTGGTTGCAGTTTTTTCATCTCACCCTGTATAGCCTCAGCCACTGTTCGATTATTTAGATATATTTTGACGTATGTTATGATTATTCAAACTGTTGACCCTCTATGGAGTAGGTTCCGAATGCATGGGACAACATTGTCCATTTCGTGTCGGACCTAAAAGAATATTATATAAATACTGCGAAGTGCCAGGTTTGGACTATATCGACTACTTCCTTCACTTTATATCAAATAATTTTTAGAAAATGTCGAAATGTACGTGAGGCACCAGATATAGTCTACCGAAGTATCCCATTTTCATACTTCATCTAATACAGACAAAAATATTGGTGCGGGCAAAATTACAAGCAAATCAAACATTTACATCCATTACATAATCGCTGGCTTGTTTCGCAAGTTATAGCACAGTATTGTATAGGTATAGGGGTTAGCAAAAATGTTAGTATGTGGGGAATTTGAAAAAAGCTGTGGGGGAGGTGCCAGAAGAAATGGTCCAATCTCTATCATCATTATAACAGAGCATGTGTTGATGGAAATATTGAGATGTACCAAGTCTGGAAAGGAATCGGATGCTAATTTCGCTTTTATTAGCTTCGTAAAAATTCAAAATGTTGACCCTTTGTGGGGAAGGTACTTGATGGATTGTAGCGATATTGTTCATTTTTGCACCTGACTGAGAACAGAGGCAAATATTAGGATTTGCAAAGTTGGAGCAAAATGGGATTATTGCTTTTCTTTCTGTGCAGAAAATATATTTTTCTTAACATTTTAACCATTTGTGTAGGAGGTACCAGAAGGAATTGGCCGATATATTACATCTTAACACCAAACCTTGGCTTAATATAAATGTTGGGATGTGTGAAATTTGAAGAGAATCGCACTCCACATCACATTTTATAAGAGTTGTAATTATTCAAAATTTTGACCCTTTGTGGGGGAGGTACTTGATGGATTGGAGCGATATTGTTCATTTTCGCACCTGACCTATCACATACGCCAATATTAGGATACCAGAAGGAGTGGGCCGATATTGCCCACCTACGAACTCGATCTATGTTTCACAAAAATATTACGATGTGCCAAGTTTGGAACAAATCGGATAATCCCTTCGAGAGTTATCGCGCGCACCAGCCAGCCAGACGTACAGAGGGACGGCCATAGCTAGATCGATTCCAAATGTCCTGAAACAGATTTTGTCCAAAGAGACCTAGGCTCTAAAACCGTTATTTCGATGCTGCACGTTTTGGCCGTATAAAATGATATTTACCCTCTCTAGCGCTATGAGAGCCAGGGAGGAAGTGAACAAGTGACTTCCGCCGTCACTCATTGCAAAATTTGCATGAAATAATATTCACACCTTAAATTATATGGACCGTACTATCAATTCAAATTCAAGAACACTAGAGTTTACTCTTTATACCCTCCACCATGGTGTGGAGGGTATATCAAGTTTGTCATTCCGTTTGTAACACCTCGAAATATACATATTTTAGACCCAACAAAGTATATATATTCTAGATTAGCATACAATTCTATGTCGATTTAGCGATGCCCGCCCTTCTGTGGAAATCGCTATAGCTTCCGAACGAAATGAAGTAGGTTGATAAAATTTTACTCAAATGTATATTATATCTGCAGGACTTTTGGTATTGAAAATGGGCCGTGCATGTCCACGCCTTCGTATAGCCTATATATAACGGCACTTTCCGATATTCGGTATTTTGATGATTTTAGCGACATTATTTACCGGAAATGTTTCAAATTTGGTATTTGAAAATCGTAAAGGATACTACAGCCTATGACAGAAAATTGTCCATACAGGTCCACGTCTTCGTATAGGCCCATCCATATAACGGCCCAATATTCGATATTTTGATTATTTTAGCGACATTATTCACCGGAATTGTTTCAAATGTAGTATTTGAAGTTCGTAATGGATACTATAGCCTAAGACAGAAAATTGTCTGTGCAGGTCCACGTTTTGGTATAGCCCCCATATAACGGTACCTCGCTTTATTCGGCATTTGGATTATTTTTTCTACATTATTCACCGATTTTTTCAAGTTTCGCATTTGAATATTGTAATGGTTATAAGAAAAGTTGCCTATGCAGGTCCACGTGGTCGTATATATAACGGCTACATTCGGTATTTTTAAGATTTTAACAGAATTTTTAACGGATTTTACTTTTTTGAAAATTGCCAAAATCGTTCAAAATGGTGGAGGATATTCAAAGTTCGGGCCGGCCGAATTTACAGCCTTTTTACTTGTTGTACAATAAAAGTTAGTTATGGGAATAACTCTTTCATTTTTTAAGCTTACTGGTAATGCAGAGGGTACGTAGTTGTCATTATTTTCTGAATACTGGTAGTACATACCCTAGTTCTTGTCACACAAAAAAAATTTAAGCTCCATCCAAACCAGTGTTATTAGTTCCCTTTTCCCGTACATGATTGTCTGCGCACCGTTCAAGCCATAAAATATGGAACGAGAAGGAGCTACCGAACGAAACAAAATCCATTGAAGTAAGAAGATGCAGATTTTGCATAAATGCAACCATACCGACCAATGTTGAGTTATGTCTCTACATGTATATATCCCTAGCAGTTCGGTGTATTGTAGGCAGGATAGAGCAACAATAACGGAGTAATCAAAATAACCATCAGCCATATCGGTTTAATACGTTAGCCATTTCGATATTATCACGTCGCTGCAGAACAGAAATGCAATGCCAAGAACAACTTGGAAATTGTGCGGGCCAATGTAAATGTAAACAAGCCAGCACTGCATTGCATTGATCCAAGTGAAGTGCAGCTCCCACCAGTGTGAAGATGTACGAAGTTGGGTTATACTATACTATATGTTCGTATCGTGTAGAACAATTTGCTTGGGTTCGGCAGCATGTGAATGAAACAAGAACAAAAAAAAAAGAAACTGATAAACCTACCAACACACTGCAAAATAAATTACCAAATATTAAAATTTAACCGCCTTAATTTTAGGGTTTTTTGTCTGGTTATGGCAACGATAATGTCACTCATCTACTCAAAGAGTGAAATAACTCAAAATATTCACGGTTTTGATTTTGCAAATTCTACATATATTTTTATACCCTACAAAACTATGTGTTGGGGATATTATAAGTTTGATTGGGCCAAAAATTATGTAACACCACGAAATATTCGTTTCCCACATAGGAAAGTATATATGGATCTTCCTATCTCGCCGAGCTGAGTCGATCTAGCTATGCATGTCCGTCCGTCCGTCTGTCCATGTTAATTTGTAATCACTCTACAGGTCGCAATTATGGCCCGATCTTCACGAAATTTAGAATGTAGGTGGGGCTTGGACCAGAATAGAATCCTATTGCTTTTGCAGATGATCGCATAATATTTAGGGGTTGAAATGGACCAAAAACTGAAAAATTTCCTGTTTTTACATTTGCTCTACAGATCGCAATTATAGACCAATCGACGCGGAAGTAAGCATGGGGCTGAAGCTTAGAGCTGGGCAGAGGTCTTCCTATTTTGATGGTCATTGGGTAATATTTAGTCTGAAAATAAACCATAACATTTGTGTTAAATAAACGACAAAATTTCCATTAAACCGCGAATATTTTTAATACCGACGAAATCAGGAATAGACGAACAGGTCAATTCTGACCGTTACGTAGATGCCGATGGTAAATATATCGGTTATATATAGCGAAATATATACAATGTATATATACAAAGGAAGGGGATTTTAGCTAGAAAGCTTATATCTCAAGAATGGCTGGGCCGATTTTGACAAATTTTGTCAATTTAGAATGTGCTCTTGGCATAAAAGAATAAAATCTAAAAAATCGCATAAAAAGATCTTAATAATGATGTTAAAATAGGTTTTGTATTATTTTGTGACATTTTTTCATATTTTTTATCGCATGAGATTTTTTCAATTCGACTTAATATTGAAGTGTATATTTTGTAATTTTTTTCACCTTACAACACAGATTGGGGTATTATATACCGTCTGCAATTATCGTCCGATATTCATGAACATTTTCACAAGGGTAGGTATGGGCTCAGAAGGACTTGTCCTATTTTTTCAAAGATGTCCGCAATATATTTAGGGGTCGAAATGGACCAAAAACAGAAAAAAATCCTGATCACACAATTGAAGGCAATCGACACGTCTGAGAAGAGAGTAAGGACAGGGGAGAATTCTAGCATTTTGAATGAGCATTATATTTAGCTCTAAAATGGACCACAACATCTAACAGCACGACATGGTAGTGCTCCGTGACATAATTTTTAAAGCGAAATCTTTCAAAATGGATTTGGACAAAAGGGGGCTTCTAACATATTGTAGTGTTGTAGGGTATCACATGGTCGGCCCCGCACGACTATAGCCATTGCTTACTTGTTTTTTCTAATAAGTTTATTGTTAAATTGTTATCAAAAGTGGCCTTCTTGGCCGACCTTATGCCTTGATTTTGCCTTTCTATAAAATTATCATGTATTATTTCAATGAATGCAGAGCTGGATATCAGACATATCGAGAGGGGGTATATATCATTTGATACGACCAAAACGTGCCTCATTGAAATAACGGTTTCAGACCCTATGTCTCTGTGGACCAAATCCATTTCAGGACATTTGGAGTCGATCTAGCCATGTCCGCCCGTCCATCCGTCTGTCTGTCCGCTGGCTGATGCGCACGATAACTCTCGAAGGGAGTATCCGATTTGGTCCAAACTTAATACATCGTAATATTATTATCAAACTTAGATCAAGTTCGGAGATGGGCAATATCTGCCCACTTCTTCTGGTACTGGGGGGAGGTATCTAAGTTTGAAAATAATGTGACGATGTACCAGTTTGGACCGAATCGAATATCCACTTCGAGAGTTATCGTGCGCATCAGCCAGGGGACAGACAAAAGTTCGAGATTTTCAAAAAAATGTTTTACTGTACCGAAAGAGAAAGAATAATCCCATTTTGATATAACTTTGCAAATCCTAATATTTGCGTCAGTGCTAGGTCAGGTGCGAAAACGAACAATATCGACCCACTCCGTCAAGTAACTCCCCCGTAAAGAGTCAACATTTTGAATAATTATAACTCTTATAAAATGTGATGTAAGATTCTGATTGCCTCTAAATTACACAGATCACAATATTTTTATTGACCGAAAGTCTGGTGTGAATATGCATATATCGGTCCACTGCTTCTGGTACCTCCCCCACAAAAAGGTCAAATTTTGAATATCCATGAAGCTCATAAAACGCGAAATTAACATTCGATTCCATTCAGACTTGACGCATCTCAATATTTCTATCGACACAAGATCTGATATAAAGATTGTAGAGATCGGACCATACCAACTGGTGCTTCCCCCACAAAGGGTCAACGTTTTGAATAACCAAAACGATTATAAAATCCGAAATAAGCATCCGCTTTTCTTCATATTTCACACATCCCATTATTTTCACTAACAAAATATCTGCTATGAAAATGAGATATTTCGATCCACTCCTTCTGGTACCTCCCCCAATAAAGGGTCACAATTTTTTGAATGATTATGACTCTCATGGAATGTGATGTAGGAGTCACACAGATCACAACATTTTTATTAATCCAATGTCCGACAAGAAGATGGAATATTGCCCTCCACTCCTTCTTCTACCTATTTTGAAATCCATGAAGCTCATAAAACGCGAAATTAACATCCGATTTCATTCAGACTAGATACATCTCAATATTACCATCAACACAAGATCAGTTATAAAGATGGTAGACTATGACTATGTTAACTACTCAATTGCTGGATCAAGGTATAGTATAGAAGTTCGTAGATCGTACAAAGATTATCTAAATATATTGAAAAAAAAATGCAACCAACTTCAAACTGCTGTCATTTCTAAGCCACTCGTCCGACAGCAGTTAAAATTATTCCAGTGACAGTTCATTATATTGTTTACAAGCGTACAAAAGCATTTTGGTGAGAATTTTCCAGAAGAAAAGTTATTCGTGATTGAATTCAAGCGTGATAGTGTGATTTCTTTATATTTGGCTGGCAAGTGGCTATCGTGAGAGCACTCCAACATTTAAATGTGAATAAATCTTTTGTGTCTCGTATCATCTCTCGTTACCGTGGTAGCGTAGCCCGACCTCAAGGAAGTGGACGGAAGAAAACAGCAACATCAGCAAGAATGGTTCGAAAAGTAAAGAAGCGACTTGATTGAAACCCGCGTCGCAGTGGCCGAAAAATGGCTCGTGAGCTGAACATATCGCAATATTCCATTCGACAAATATTTAAAAATGAGCTCGGGGTAAAGCCATTGAAATTCCAAAAAGCCCAAGAACTTACACCGCAACAGAGAGAAAATAGACTCCAAAGAGCTAAAGAGTTGCGTCGCTTGGCCGAAAGTGGTAAACTGCCGAATTAGGTTGTCTCCGATGAGAAAAGATTCGTTGCCCAGCAGTTTATAAACAAACAAAATGCCAAAGAGGTCAGCTGAAAATGTGCACCTTCGGTTGGCCACAAGAACTCAAGCGTCGGCCATGGTGATAGTGTGGGCCGCCATAACAGCCGATGGTCGCCCTCCGCTCGTATTAATAGACCGTGGCATCAGAATAAATGCCGAATATTATCGCGAAAATATTCTGGAGGGGTAAGCCTTGGGCGCACAAACATTTTGGCCGCAAACCTTGTACATTCCAACAAGTCTCAGCACCATCGCACTCAGCACACGCCGCCACCCAAGAATGGTTACAAAATGAGGTTCCTCGTTTCATTTCTAGCGCAGAAAGGCCACCAAAATCTCTGGATACCAATCCGTTGGACTATTGGGTCTGGAGTATTTTGGAAAGCAAGGTTGGCGCTAAAAAAATACCAAAGTGTCGATCACTTCAAGCAAGCGCTTTGCCGGGAATGGGCCAAAATACCGCAGAGCAACATTCGGGCAGCGTGTGAAGGCCATAATTCGTGTCAAAGGTGACCAGTTTTGAATAAATCTAAACTAATTCTAAAATTTGATGCTATTTCCGACATTTTTGCTTTCATTCAATAAAATTTTAAGAAAAAATTAAAAATTATGGCGTTTGACTTTTTTGCAGTTTTCTATATCTCACCCTGTAATGGGAGCTGATGTACTTCTGCTTCTAGACTAAATTCGATGGGATGTACCAAAATTCAGGTCATTTGGACTTATGTTGGGCATTTGGTGCACAATTAACCCGAAATCGGTTGAAGATATATGGGTGCTATACCTAAATCTCACTCGACTTCCAGGAACAATTTCCAACTGTCATTTAGCCCTTTTTTTACCATGTACAGGGTTGCCCATATTCGACGGACCCATGTTTTTTTTACAATTTTACATCAATTTTTGAATATGATATCTCTCAAATGGCCGGCTCTGGCGTTGATGACGTATTGTGCTCTTTTTGCTGCATTTTCCATCGTTTTTGCCAACATTTCGGCCGGAATAGCGGCTATTACTTCACGAATGTTGTCCTTGAGCTCTTCTACGGTTCTTGGCTTGTTAACGTAAACCTTTGACATCACATATCCCCACAAGAAGAAGTCAGGCGGCGTCAAATCGGGCGAACGCGGTGGCCACTCCAAATCACCACATTTCGACATCAAACGGCCCGGAAACAAATTCTTCAGAAAATCGATTGTTATGCGACTTGTTTGCGGTGGAGCGCCGTCTTGTTGAAACCAGAACTGCCTCATACGCTTTCGATGAATAATTGGCATCACAAAATTGGCCATCATGTCGCGATAACGCTCCTGATTGATGGTAACAGCATGGCCATTTTCATTTTGGAAGAAAAACGGCCCAATGACCGTTTTCGCACTAACGCCGCACCAAACTGTGACTTTTTCGTCATGAAGAGACACTTCTTGAATCTCCTGAGGATTTTCAGTGGCGTAATAACGGCAATTTGCTTATATACGGTCCCATTCAATGTGAAATGGGCTTCATCGGACATGATAATTTTGTTCCAAAATTGCTCGTCATCTTCGGCCATTTCGATGACTCTTTGGGCCCATTCCAATCAACGAGGCTTGTCCGCAGGCAACATTCTTTGCGTCAATTGAATTTTGTACGGGAACAAATGTAAATCAATGCGAATAATCCGTTGTAAAGTGGACCGAGCCATGCCCAACTGCTGAGAACGGCGTTTTTGGGATGTTCTTGGGGACCTCTCAACACTGGCTCGTACGGCAGCGATATTCTCGGCCGATCGCCTTGGTCGACTTTTATATGGCCTCTTCGGATTAGAAAGAGCCTTACCAGTCGAAAATTTTTCGTATAAACGCTTAATGGTGTTCTTAGAAGGCGCACTTCTCACATTTTTTAATGTTTTAAAAGCACGTTGAGTTTTCACAATTGACTTCTTCTGTTGAATGTAAATTTCAACTATTTCAGAGCGCTCGCGTGGCGTTTATTGGTTTATGGTAAAAATCTGCTTGGACTGACGCTTCAAACACGGTGTCATTAAGCGATGTGACATCTCTGTCAAAGGTTATGGCGTTGCCAGATGGGTCCGTCGAATATGGGCAACACTGTATACTATTTTGGTCCGTAATTTTCAAATCTAAAGAAAAACAAGTAAGCAAAGGCTATAGTCGTGCGGGGCCGACCATATGATACCCTACAACACTAAAATATGTTAGAAGCCTCCTGATGTCCAAATCCATTTTGGAAGATTTCGCTTTTGAAATTATGTCACGGAACACTGCCCAGATATTACTAGCATTTTGACCAGGGACACTTAACCAATATTTACGAACTTCGTCGTGCTGTTAGTTGTAGTGGTCCATTTTACAGCTAAATATAATCCAATGGCCATACATAATGCTAGACTTCTTCCCTGTCCCTAACTTTTTTCTCAGGCGTGTGTTTTTGAATATTGTGCGATCATCTCCAAAAGCAAGAGGTCCCTCTGTATTTCTAAATTTAGACTCATCTATATGATTTGCTTGTCTGGGATATTTGGCTTTATTCGTTAACGAAATCAGCAAAAGTAGTCAGACAAAAGTAGTGGTTCATTCTTCCCGCTGTCCTAAACTCTAACTTCATGCGAGATTTCGTGTCCATTCGTTTCTATTTGTGACTTTATAACGGCTGCAAAATCAGGAACATTTTAGTTGTTGGTCCATTTCAACCCCTAAATATATTGCGGACTTTGAAAACAATAGGCCTAGCCCTTCTGAGCCTAACCCTACCCTTTTCGTGAGGATCGGACGATAATTGCAATCTTTATATAATATCCCAAACCTGTGTTGTAAGGTGGAAAAATATTACAAAATGTATACCTTAATATTATAAGTCAAAATGAAAAAATCGCATGCGATAAAAAATATGAAAAAATAAAAAAATGTCACAAAATACTACAAAATCTATATTAACATCATTTTTGACTTATTTTTATGCGATTTTTTTAGATTTTATACTTTTATGTCAAGAGCGCGTTCTGAATTGGCAAAATATGTCAAAATCGGTCCAGCCATTCTTGAGATATAAGCATTCCATCTAACATTCCTTTCCTTTGTATATACACATTGTATATATTTCGCTATATATATCCGATATATTTACTATCGGTATCTACGTAACGGTCAGAATTGACCTGTTCGTCTATTTATGATTTCGCCGGGACTAAAAATATTCGCGGTTTCATAGAAATTTTGACTTTTATTTAACACAAATGTATAGTGTTTTTCACCCACTAAATATTACCCGATGACCATCAGAATTGGAAGGCTTTTGCCCAGCCCGAAGCTCTAGCCCCATGCCAATTTCCGCGTCGATTGGTCCATAATTGCGACCTGTAGAGCAACTGCAAAATCAAGAAATTTTTCAGTTTTTGGTCCATTTCGACCCCTAAATATTATGCGATCATCTCCAAAAGAAATAGGGTTCTATTCTGACCTTAACCCCACCTCCATTGTAAATTTCGTGAAGATCGGGCCATAATTGCGACCTGTAGAGTGATTACAAATTAACATGGACAGACGGACAGACGGACGGACGGACATACATAGCTAGATCGACTCAGCTCGCCGAGCTAGGAAGATCCATATATACTTTCCTATGTGGGAAACCAATATTTCGTGGTGTTACATAATTTTTGGCCCAATCAAACTTATAATACCCCCAACACATAGTGTTGTAGGGTATAACTAGTAAGCAAAGGCTACAGTCGAGCGGGGCCGACTGTTGAATACCCTACAACACTATAATAAACGATACAGTTTATATGGGCGAGATACTCGAAAGAATTGCACAAGATATTGTGACAAATAATATAAGAAAACATCAGGTTTCGTATTTTCCAAAGACCCATAATCTCTCAGAAGTGGCAAAAGATTAACATTTATTATTGGTTTTTGACTGAAACGCATCTATATGAGATACAGACATTTGACTATATTCTTCAACGTAATCAGCGTTAACGAAATAGTCAGAAGTGTGCCCTTTCTGTATTTGTGAATTCTCCAAAATGTCGCTGGAATGGATATTTTCGTATTTAGTCTACAAAAGTTGGCAAACTATTTCACACATTGAATATTTTTGGATGGCCATCCGAAACTGCTTGGCTTTTGCAATGTGCGGTAACCCCCATTCAAATGTGCATGATGGATCGGGCGATAATTACGACCTGCTGACAATTTTGCAGTTTTTTGGTCCATTTCAACCCCTAAATATATAGCGATCATCTCCAAAAAGAGTAGGCATCTATTCTGACCCTCATATTATCCCCATGCAAAATTTCGTAAAGATCGGGCCATAAATGCGATCTGTATATGATATCCTGATATCCTAACAACTTAGTTTTGTTTGCTGTAGAAATGTTACCAAATGTTTAATTCAAAATAAAAATATGCCAAAAATATGACAAAATTGAAAAAATATGAGAAAATGTTACAAAACCAATATTTTCATCTTTAGAGAGATATTTTTATGCGATTTTTTAGACGATTTTTCTTTCCTGCCAAGAGGCCATTCTGAATTAATGAGAAATGTCGAAATCAGTTCAGCCGTTCTCGACATATAAGAGATCTTTGAAGCATATCTTCTTTGATAGACATATATATCGCACATATTTTGCTATATATCCGATTTGTTGGATGTTAACATCAATGTAAAGGTCAGAAGTAACCTTGTCATGACTTTGTGATTTCGCCGGGATTTAAAAAATTCACGGTTTAATGATAAATTTTAATTTTTTTTTTCAACACAAAAGATATGGTCTATTTTACCCGCTCAATATTATTCGATGACCACCCAAATTGGTAGGCTTCTTCCCCGCCCTTAACTCTAGCTACATGCGAAATTCCGCGTCGATTGGTCTATAATTGCGACCTGTATAGCTACTTCAAAATCCGAAATTTTTTCAGTATTTGGTCCATTTCAACCCCTAAACATTTGGCAATCATCTCCAAAAGCAATAGGGTTCTATTCTGGTCCAAGCCCCACCTACATTCTAAATTTCGTGAAGATCGGGCCATAATTGCGACCTGTAGAGTGATTACAAATTAACATGGACAGACGGACAGACGGACGGACGGACATACATAGCTAGATCAACTCAGCTCGGCGAGCTAGGAAGATCCATATATACTTTCCTATGTGGGAAACCAATATTTCATGGTGTTACATAATTTTTGTCCCAATCAAACTTATAATACCCCCAACACATAGTGTTGTAGGGTATAACTAGCTGGCCCGGTCCGCGTTGCCGGCCTGAACTTTTAGTCTTTAAAGCCTAATAAATCACAGATCTGACTTATGTAGGCGGCACAATTTTGATAAAAAGTAATGCCTTGATTATGAGTAATGACTCCATGACTAAATATAAATTAATATTCATGGCAAAAATTATAATTACCGTCGGTTTTAGATATTTTGAATAGCCTGATCTTATTTTTCAGCTATATGCTTTAATTTGAGTGTTAAATACCTATATGATAAAGAACATCTATAATAGCCCCATGTGAAAATTCAGCTCAATTTTTGGAATTGTAAAAAGCATTTAAATGAGCTATAATTTGAAATTTGTATTTCCAACGTTTAAAATCCCGTATTGCGTGGTATTTAGTTTTGTCCACCTCATACTTGAAGGCAATATGTTGTCAGAATAGCCAAAAAAATTACTCGTTTGCTCCGATTATCGTAAGATGGGCATTAATTGATTGTCATTTAAATTGTGCGGTTGTAAATTTACTTTATAATTTCGTATTTTTTTTTATGTTGCTGCCACTTATTCCGACTGAATGAATCCCAGATTGACATTTCGGAGTTTATTTCATAAAGACGTACATCCTAAATCTACGTTCCCAATCAATATTCTCTTGGGGGGTTACAAATTCAATAGAATACCAAATTTTCTTTTTTGACCGCAAATTGGTTGGGAAAGTGGACTTGGGGGTATACTAATGTGGGGACTCTACTTAAATAAATGCCTATGTGGATAATTATCTGTAAGATGATTTTCTACCCCAGGTAGCCTCAAGACTAAGATGCGCCCTTGTCCGAAAAATAAAAATTTTGATAAGAAGAGGTTTTCTTCCCCCTTAGAAACAAATATGTCAAATAAGGGCGAAAAAAATGAAAAAAGGTGGCCAAGAACCCGAAAATACCTTAAATCATATGATGGTGAAACCAAAATGTCATAATTTTTTGCAAGAATGGTTTCTTCTAAAATTATCAACATAAGCTAAAATTAGTACGAAAAAGTATGGTTCAAAAATGTAGAATATACTTGTAATCGGGTTGTTCCGTTATGGGGAGTTATTAACCATATAATGACCTGCCAAAGCGATTAAAGGTATCTTGAATGTTTAGGAAGAATTTCTATTCTGCGTCCTTTAAAGTCGATATTTGACTGATTACAGTCCCAATGTATTTTGCATTTTGTGTTCTCATTTGACAATTTATTGTCATATGAAAGAAGCAGGTCCACATTTTCAAATGAACCCCATAACGCTTTTTCGGTCTTTTCGGTTTGTTTAAATGTGTTCGCATCTTCCAGCTGAAGCACGATGTAGGTCCTGGAGAAGAAAGCATTTAACATCGTATTGCGCCCTCATTTCATTTTTAAAATTATTCATTCAGAATTCAAAACAATAAAAAATGTACACTTCAATATAGAAAAAAAGAATAAACTTCAACTGGTTCGCAGATTTTTTTGCGGCAAATTTTTAAAGGTCCTTACGAAGTTTGTTGGTAGAATGTACTATTATTTTGAAATTCGATTCCATTGAAAAATTTTCGATTTTTCCCGATTTTAGAATTTTCATAAAAAGCGACAACGGATAAAACTGTTATTTATAGATTTTAAGTATTTATTGGGTAATACGAAGATAATACATAAAATAATAATAAATAATACATAAAATCTATAAATAACAGTTTTATCCGTTTAGAATTCCAAAAAAAAAAAAAAACGCTACAAATGTACATTCGAAAATAGTAAGTCGAAATGGAAAAAAATATGCAATATAAAACATTACTATTGTACATTTTAAAAGTCAAAATTAAAATGTTCAAATTTCATATTTTTATGCGATTTTTTTGGATTTTATTTATTTTCTGCCAAGAGGCAATTCCGAATTTAAAATCAGACCGGCGGTCTTTATGTTATAAGAGTAGTAACTAACACAACTTTCTTTTACATATAGAGAGATAGATTTAAAAGTAGGCGCGTTCCTCAGCCCCTAAATAAGTACTTAGGGTTGGAAAGCCAACAGCATCTCGTGTAATAATTCTCAAACCGATATCTTCATTATTTTGGCAAATACAAAGATTTTAGATAAATCGAAATAGTGGGCGTAAAAGTAGTCGTGGTCAATATTTTTTTCTTTAAAAACCTAACTCGGGGTAAGACGAATGTTCAAATCGGTCCACCCGTTCTCAACTGATTCCATTACCAACGAACAACAATTGATTTTTATACCCTACACCACAAGGTGGTCAGGGTATTATGTCTTTGTGCATTTGTTTGTAACAGTCAAAAGGAAACGAAATAGACCCATAGTTCCTTTTGATGATCTGCATATAATCACATTCTGAGTCGATTTATGCATGTCCGTCCGTCCGTCTGTCCATGTATTTTTGTAAACAAAGTACAGGTCGAACTTATTGCCCTATCCAGATAAAATTTTGCACAAATCATTTGTTTGGCCCAAGTACGAACCCTATTGAAATTGGAGATAATCGGTCAAAATTTAGATATAGCTCCCATATATATCTTCGTCCGATTTGCCTTTTATTGTGCACCAAACGTGTAATATCAGTCCGAATAGTATGGAATTTTGCACGTACGATCCGGTTGGACTTGAAAATAAGTATGCCAAATTTGATCGAAATCGGTTCAGATATAGCTATAGCCCCCATATATATTGTTCATCCGATTTGTTATTTTTGTCCTCCGCAGCCGTAATATGCACTCTGTAACAACAATATTTGGGGAAATATATCAAATACAGCTCAGAAATACATTTGCTAAATTTTATCGAGATCGGTTCAGATTTGGATATAGCTCCCATATATAACTTCGTCCGATTTACCTTTGATTGTGCACCAAACGTCTAATATTTGCCCAAATTGGATGAAATTTGGCACTTACGACTGAATTGAGTCTGGATGCAAGTATGTCAAATTTGGTGAAGATCGGTTCAGATATAGCTATAGCTCCCATATATGCAGTTCATCCGATTTGTCATTTTTGTTACCCGCAGCCGTAATATGCACTCCGTAACAACGATATTCAGGGAAATATATCAAATACATCTCAGAAATATCTTTGCCAAATTTTATCGAGATCGGTTCAGATTTGAATAAAGCTCCCATATATATTTTTTTATCCGAATTTAAAAGATACAAATGCTTCGGCATATTTAGTCCTTTGAACTTTAAATTATAATTATAATCATAGTGTGTATAATTAAATTCTCCCATAAAAACTTTTAATTGTTATGCGCAGCTCTACTAAATTGGCAAAGTTGTGTAGGGTATTATAATGTCGGCCCGCCCGACTGTAAGACTTTCTTTACTGGGTTTTTCTTTAAAAACCTAACTCGGGATATAACGAATGTTTGTACAAAAAATTATTCAAATCGGTCCACCCGTTCTCAACTGATTCCATTACCAACGAAAACAATTGATTTTTATATATATAGAAGAAGAAGAAGAATATATGCTTTTTTACCCCAATGTGTGGCCCCCACATTGTCAACCATAAGTAACAGCCATATCAAACCATTTATCATAGCTTGAATTATGCAAAACTACAAAGAACAACCAACAACAAAACTTCTCGACAAAAACAAAAAACACGATACTCTTTGCGAATGCAATTGGGATCGAAGAACGAACGGAATGAATAAGGAAGGAAATTGGCAAAGCAAAAATATCAGCATTTCAATCATTATAATGTACGAGAGAAGAATATGTGAGCGCTTGGCTTGCCATCATCATGCATAGAAAATGTACAGAAAGCCCCTAAATTCCAATACACTTCATTTCAAAATGTAATTGTATGTATGTATGTATGGATGTGTATGCACAAGAGCAATGGATGAATAGTCCACTCACTTCCTCGCAAAATAATAATGCACTGACAGCAGAAATTTTAATTTTTGTTCAACAGCACACGATTTTTTTTTTTCAACGAAAACGATTCTGTGTTGTTGTCTTAATGCCATCAGAACATGTTTGCAAGGCAACCACAAGCCGCAACCACTATCAACAACCAGCAGAACATCACACGAAGCCATGGCTGTACAAGCATAACAGACAACAGACACAAAGCCTTGTGCGCCAAAAGAGATTTTAATAAAAATAAGTGAAAAATTTTATTGGGATTTTGTCCTTTTTTCAGAACCACGCCAAAAGTATATCCTAGCTTGCACACACACACCCGCTAGATGTTTCCGATATCCATTCTTGTAAATATAAATAACAGTAACTCAGTTTTGTGGAGGGAATTTTTCTTATCTTATCTATAACACAGCAAGAGAACGTCTGTTTTGTGAAAGGTATGCATTGGGCAGTCATAGCAGAATTCAAAGTAAAATTTGCAGTCAAATCTTGACTATTTTTTAAAGAAGAGGGAGGCTTAATCAGATGATATTATCTATTAATCACCTGACACATAGACAACTTTCTGTCATAGGCTATAGTATCCATTACGAACTTCAAATACCGAATATCGAGAGGTACCATTAAATGGGGAGGAGGTACCGTTGATATATGAGAATATATATACTTTGTTGGGTCTTACATGAGTATTTCGAGGAGTTACAAACGGAATGACAAAGTTAATATACCCTCCATAGTATGGAGGAGGGTATAAAAAAACGACAACCAAATTCAGACTACTGTCATTTCTACGCCACTCGTCTGACAGCTGTTAAAATTATTCCAGCGACAGCTCATTATATTGTTTACAAGCGTACAAAAGCATTTTGAAAAAAAAAAACATTTTCCAGAAAAAAAGTTATTCGTGATAGAATTCAAGCGTGATAGCATAGACACACATGCAGAACTAAAGTTGGCATGTTAGTCTAGGAAAATAAAAAAAAATTGAATCGATTGGTAGCAGTGCCTTATCTTGATTTCAATTTGTTCTCTCAGTTCTCAACACCATAAACTAACAGATACCTCACTACAGGGTGAGATAAAAAATTTGCAACAAAATCAAACGCCATAATTTTTACGTTTTTTTTTTAATATTATTGAATGAAAGCAAAAAATGTCGGAAACAGCATCAAATTTTAGAATAAGTTTAGATTTATTCGAATTGATCACCTTTGGCTTGGTCACCTTTGATACTTTGGTATTTTTAGAGCCAATCTTGCTTTCCAAAACACTGCAGACACAATAGTCCAACGGATTGGTATCCGGAGATTTTGATGGCCATTGTGCGCTGGAAATAAAGCGAGGAACCTCATTTTGTAACCATTCTTGGGTGGCGCGTGTTGAGTGCGGTGGTGCTGAATCCTGTTGGAATGTCCAAGGTCTGCGGCCAAAATGTTTGCGTGCCCAAGACTTTAATACACCCTCCAGAATATTTTCGCGATAATATTCGGCAACTATTATATGATGCCACGGTCGATTAATACGAGCGGAGAGCAACCATCGGCTGTTATGGCGGCCCAAACCATCACCATGGCATGCGTGTTTGAGTTCTGGCGGCCAACCGAAGGTGCAAATTTTCATTTTGTTTGTTTACAAACTGCTGGACAACGAATGTTTTCTCATCGGAGAAAATCAAATTCGGCAGTTCACCACATTCGTCCAAGCGAAGCAACTCTTTAGCTCTTTGGAGTCTATTTTCTTTCTGTTGCGATGTAAGTTCTTGCTCTTTCAATGGCTTTACCCCGAGCTCATTTTTTAATATTTGCCGAATTGAATAATGCGATATGTTCAGCTCACGAGCCATTTTTCGGGCACTGCGACCCGGGTTTCGATAAAGTCGCTTCTTTAACTTTCGAACCATTTCTGCTGATATTTCTGTTCTCTTCCGTACACTTCCTTGACCTCAGGCTACGCTACCAGTATCACGGTAACGAGCGATGGTAAGAGACACAAAAGATTTATTCACATTTAAATGCTGGAGTGCTCTAACGATAGCCACTTGTGGTTTTCCAGTAAAATTACAGCAGTCTGATGTGGGTTACAGTTTTTTCATCTCACCCTGTGTCTATCAAATTTGAGGATTCTAGCCCTATCCCTTCACTTAATACCAAATGTAGTACCATGTAGTACTTTTCGTACAAATATCGGATGCATTTACAAACCAAATCACAAACAGAGATATCATCCAAAATCTAAATAAAAAATTTCAGAATTGTATCTCTCCGAAACCACCTGCATGTGTCCAGCCCATAAATCCACATTTCAGATTTCAAGCACTATGTGTTCACACAATGTCAAATTGTACGAAATATAGTACTATTTAGTACATTTCGTGCACCAAAGTACATACATTCCAGACTCATCCGTTAACCCCATACCAAACTGTTTCAAGTTCAGTACCGTTTAGTATTGATTTCCAAAACCACTTTCATTTATCAAACTTAGGGTGAGAATACATAAAACGCTTTTTTAACTAGCTTAACTAAAAGTGTAAGGCCAAAATCGAACTAAGTCAACCTAAACCTCATTTACTCCTCTACGAAGAAGCCAGCCGATGATGTAAGCCAGTAAAAAAAAAAACGTTTTATGTATTCTCACCTTTACTTTTCAACCTTGAATCTCATATCAAATTTGTAACTCTATGCGTTCACATAATACCATACGGTGCTATTCTGGAAGTAAAGTACCATTTTAGAACTTTTCCTAACCTTAAAGGTCGAATTTCCAAAAATCCTTTGGCAAATCTATCCTGCTCTCTATCAGTGACACTTATTCCAAATTGTAATTCTGGCTCATTCCATTTGTCCAATCCGGCATTAAATTCTTAGTACTTTTAATACGAATCTCAAAAAACAAACCAGCCATATTACAGCCTACGCACCAAGATTGGCTGTTGTGCAAAAATTTCCAGATTCTAGCTGTGCTTTGTCTTGTTAAATTTAACTTTAACAAGTTATAAAATATCGGTCGGTTTTGCCGACAGATGTATACCCTTAGCCAATGTTCGATTATTTTAAAATATATTTTGCCTTCTGTTGTAGGTTGCGAAGGAATGGTCCAATATTTCCCATTTGGTATCGGACGTAAAAAAATGTGACATAAATATTGCGACGTTGTTTTTCAAAATCTTGAACCCTATTTGGGGGAGGTACCACAAGAAATGTTCCGTTCCGCACCACCCTTATAACAGATTTTAACTTAATGCAAATGTTGAGATGCAGCACGTCTTAATCGGATGTTAATTTCGCGTTTTATGAGTTTTAAGGATGTTCAAAATGTTTTTATGGATATTACAGAAGAAGTGGACCGGTATATCCCATCTTCACAGTATATCTTGTGTTAGTAGAAATAATGGGATGTGTGAAATATGAATAGAACTAGATGCTTATTTCGGACTTTATAATCGTTTTGGTTATTCAAAACTTAGACCATTTGTGGGGAAGGTACCAGATGGAATGGTCCGATCTCTATCATTAATTTCGCGTTTTTTGAGCTTCGTGGGTATTCAAAATTTTGACCCTTTGTGGGGAGGTACCGGAAGAAGTGGACCGATATATTTCATCTTCACACTAGACGATGAGTTAATAGATACAGGGTGAGATGAAAAAACTGTAACCAACTTCAGACTGCTGTCATTGCTAAGCTAATCATCCGACATTTGGTGAGAATTTTTCAGAAATAATGTTATTCGTGATGGAATTCAGGCGTGATAGTGTGATTTCTTCATATTTGGCTGGAAAACCACAAGTGTCTATCGTTAGAGCACTCCAGCATTTAAATGTGAATAAATCTCTTCTGTCTCGTACAATTGCTCGATACCGTGATACTGCTAGCGTAGCCCGACGTCAAGAAAGTGGACGAAAGAAAATAGCAACATCAGCAGAAATGGTTCGAAAAGTAAAGAAGCGACTATATCGAAACCCGCGTCGCAGTGGCCGAAAAGTGGCTCATGAGCTGAATATATCGCAATATTCCATTCGGCAAATATTGAAAAATAAGCTCGGCGCAATGCCATTGAAATTTCAAAAAGTGCAAGAACTTACACCGCAACAGAGAGAAAATAGACTCTAAAGAGTTGCTTCGCTTCACCGAAAGTGGTGAACTGCCGAATTTGGTTTTCTCCGATGAGAACACTTTCTTTGTCCAGCAGTTTGTAAACAAACGAAATCCAAAGAGGTCAGCTGAAAATGTGCACCGTCGGTTGGCCACCAGAACTACAACACGCCGGCCATGGTGATTGTGTGAGCTGCCATAACAGCCGATGGTCGCTCTCCGCTCGTATTAATCGACCGTGACATCCGAATAAATGCTGAATATTATCGCAAAAAATATTCTAGAGGGTGTATTAAAGTCTTGGGCACACAAACATTTTGGCCGCAGACCTTGGACATTCCAACAGGACTCAGCACCATCGCACTCAGCACGCTCCACACAAGAATGGTTAGAATATGAGGTTCCTCGCTTCATCTCCAGCACACAATGGCCACCGTTGGACTATTGTGTCTGGAGTATTTTGGGAATACAAAGTTGGCAGAAAAAAAAAATACCAAAGTGTCGATGACCTCAAGCAAGCGCTTCGCCGGGAATGGGCCAAAATAGCACAGAGCAACATTCTTGCAGCGTGTGACGGTTTCATTGACGGTTTGAATGCCATAATTCGTGCCAAAGGTGACCAATTTTGAACAAATCTAAACTTATTTTAAAATTAAATGCTATTTCTGACATTGTTTGCATTCATGCAGTAAAATTAAAAAAAAAAAAAACAAGTAAAAAAGAAGTAAGTTCGGCCGGGCCGAACTTTGAACACCCTTCACCATTTGGAACGAATTAGAAAATTTTCAATAAAATAAAATTCATTGAAAATTCTGTTAAAACCTTTAAAATACCGAATATCGGAAGGTACCGTTATATGGGGGCTATACGATATCGTCGACCTATATATATAATTCCCTTCCGAGGTATAAAGTGCTCACAAAGAACTCCTTCTGTAGAATTTCAGGCAATTCCGTTGAAAAATGTGGCTAAAATCATCAAAATACCGAATATCGGGGGTACCGTTATATGGGGGCTATACGATATCGTGAACCTATATGGACTATTCTCTTTCAGGGTGTAAAGTGCTCACAAAGAACTTTTTGTGTAGAATTTCAGACAATTCCGTTGAAAAATGTGGCTAAAATCATCAAAATACCCAATATCGGGGGATACCGTTAAATGGGGGATATACGATATCGTGGACCTTTATAGACAATTATCTGTCAAGGGGTAAAGTGCTCACAAAGAACTCCTTCTGTAGAATTTCAGGCAATTCCGTTGAAAAATGTGGCTAAAATCATCAAAATACCGAATATCGGGGGTACCGTTCTATGGGGGATATACGATATCGGGGGTCTATATAGACTATTCTCTTTCTGGGTATAAAGTTCTCAAACAAAACTCCTTGTGTGGATTTTCGACAATTCCGTTAAAAATGTGGCTAAAATCATCAAAATACCGAATATCGGGGGTACCGTTATATGGGGGCTATACGATATCGTGGACCGATATAGCCCATCTTCGAACTTGACCTGCCTGCAGACAAAAGACAGATCTGTGCAAAATTTTAGCTTCCTATCTTAATTCATTTTGGCTGTATCGTGATTACAGCAGACGGACGGACATTTTTTTTTGGAAAATTTTGACCTTTTGTGCACCGATATTGCCCAATTCCAAACTCGATCTATGTTTAATAATAATAATAATAATACAATGTACCAAATTTGGACCAAATCGTATACTCTCTTGGACAGTTATCGTGCTCACCAGCCAGTAGACAGAGAGGCGGGCGAACATCGCTAAATCGACTCCAAATGTCCTGAAACGAATTTGATCAAAGAGAATTTGATCAAAGATTTCGATGAGGCACGTTTTAACCATATCAAATGATACATACCCTCTCTAGCCATATGGCAGAGGGTACAAACAATTTCCCATCTCTGATTTGTGAAAATATGTACAGTACGATACACGAGGTAACTTTCTTAATTCTACCATGGATATAACAAATACAGTTCATACGATGCCTAACTTTCCAAATTGTAGGAGAATAAACACGGTTTGTCATTACAGTGTGTGTCATTTGGTCGTAGTGTTGTTTTTAATAGTCCAAGTCAAAATTGCATAATGCGCTCCTTCGCTTTCTTTGATTAAGAAAAATATTCAATTAAATCAGTTAATAAAAAAGGTATAAGAATAAGTGAATAACTTTTTTACGCGCAGATATATTTTGCTATCTCAGAGAGTAATTAGCTCTTCAGCCTTGAATTCGAATCCTTTTTAAATGAGATTCCATTGAATTCCCCTGCAGGTATTTTGCAAACGGTAGTTAAATGGCTATCGCTTTCCATAGCCTCATATCCCAGTGCGCATAATTAATGGCCAATAATGGAGAATGAATTTTAATTATTTCAAGGATTAAAAGGAAATCCTTGAAATGCAACAGGATGCATATTTACTACCACATTGAAATGTCTTCATTTAAAAATGTCGGCAACAGTTTGCTCCACTTAATCTGAGTAATTTTTGTGATGGATATTACATTGCTGCTTGAGGAGAATATCCTGGCGTGTGCGTGTGTGTGTACGTATGTGGATAAATGTGTGTAAAACTAATATACTCAGACACGTAACTGTTTACTCCGAGTAAATGTATTCAGAGAGTGCGTTTGATCCTTTGCCATCAAAATTTTCGCAATCTCTTAAAGTACATTTTCAAATTGGAAAATTGAAAAGTTTAATAATAATTTGTAATATGTACAGAAGCAGAAGAATTGAAAATTCCATTTTATGTGTGTAGATAATTGCAAATGCCCAAGTTCATCAATGGAGAGAGAAAAGAGAGAAAACTTAATTTTGAGTAAACAAATAACCTTTTTCTCATGACGTTACTCAAGCTAGTCGAAGAATTTAAGGTATAGCTCGGCTCCAGCAGCACTATTCTGGTATTATACCCTTAGCTACATGGCTAGAGGGGGTATAAATCATTTGATACGGCCAATACGTGCCACGGTTTTAGACCCTAGATATCTTTGGATCAAATCCGTTTCAGAACATTTGGAGTCGATAAATGTGTTGTAAAATTCCGATTGCTTCAAATTACACACATCACAATATTTTTATTAACCCAAGTTCTGGTGATGGATATATATCGGTCCACTCCTTCTGGAACCTCCCCACAAAGAGTCAACATTTTGAATATCCATGTAGCTCATAAAACGCGAAATAAACATTCGATTCAATTCAGACTTGGCATATCTCAATATTTCTATCAACACAAGATCTGTTATAAAGATGGTAGAGATCGAATCAATTTATTAACCCAAGTTCTGGTGATGGAATATATCGGTCCACTCCCTCTGGAACCTCCCCACAAAGGGTCAACATTTTGAATATCCACGCAGCTCATAAAACACGAAATAAACATTCGATTCAATTCAGACTTGGCATATCTCAATATTTCTATCAACACAAGATCTGTTATAAAGATGGTAGAGATCGAATCGTTGCCTCTTGTTCCTCCCCCACAAAGGGTCAACATTTTGAATAACCAAAACGATTATAAAATCCGATATAAGCCGAAATCCGGTTCACTTCATACTGCACACATCTCATTATTTCTACTTACAACAGATCTGCTGTGAAGATGTGATATATCGGTCCACTCTATCTGGTACCTCCCCACAAACGGTCAGAATTTTAAATATCCAGGAAGCTCATAAATCGCCAAATTAACATTCCATTCTGACTTAGCACATCTCAATACTTCCAATAACACAAGATCTTCTACAAAGATGGTAGAGATCGGACCATTTCTTCTGGTACCTCCCCCACATAGGGTTAAAGATTTTGAAAAACCAAACGCTCAAAGAAAACTAAATAAGCAACCCTCCAACTCTCTTCGAATTTCACACACACAAACATTTTTGCCAACACAAGATCTGTTGTGAAGATGATATTTATCTGCGAACTCCTTCTGGTATCTCGGCCACAAAGGGGCACAATTTCCAATGCTTTTATCTGTCATAAATTGCGAAAGAAGTCAGCGACTTGTCTATCTAAACATTTCTCTCAAACAGAAACGTTAGATGTTCGAGTTTCTTGTAAGTCTGCCCATGCCAATATTAAATGAAGTATGAAAATGGAATACTTCGGTCGAATATATCTGGTACCTCACCCGCATTGTAACATTTTTCATATCTCATATAAGGTGAAGGAAGTAACCAATATTTATATCATATTTATTTAGGTCCGATACGAAATGTACAATATTGGCCCATTCCTTTGGAACCTACTCCATGGAGGGTCAACAATTTGAATAATCGTAACGGAATTAAAAATATATTTAAATAATCGAACATTGGCTGAGGGTATACATCTGCCGGCAAAACAGACCGATACTTTTTAATTGTTTTTTTTTTAACGCCAATCGATATTGCTATTCTGTAGGAAGGAGTCAATTTTGACCCGTAATTTATACTTGTGTAGTCTACGCTCCTTTGTTCTTTTACGAAGAAGGTAGCTGTATTTTCACCAACTCCGACCAGATGCATGGTGTGCAACATTGCCCGTATAATGCCATCTTGACCAGGAGATTTGAAGGTTATCCTTCCAAAAAGTTATCCTTCCATCTTCTGCTGTGTAAGTGTGGAAGAGTGTTAGGGTGGAAATACATAAAGCGCATATTTGGCTGGCCTAAGTTGTCGGCTGGCTTCTTCGTAGAAGAACATAGGAGTTCTAGGTTGACTTAGTTCGATTTTGGCCCTAGGCTCCTTTGTTCATTTCCGAAGAAGCCAGCCAGATAAGCGCTTTATGTATTCCCACCTTTAGTGATTGTTCACTACCACCTGCATCCCTACAACCAGAAAAGTTGGATCCTGATAGGCAACTGAACAGCTTCCTCTAATGATGCCGAGGTGTAAGTCCACAAGAATCTTTGCTACTGGCTGGAAACCTTACCTGACCCGGTCCATTCTCCAGGCTTCGGGAACTCCTGCTGCTTCCAGTTTTTTCAAAATAACCACTCAGATTTCATTCAAGGCCAGCGCTTTGGATGACATCTGCAACATTACCCATGAAACTGTGCTGATACCTCTTCGGCGGGAAAGATCTAATACTCTTCTCGTAGCTCGAGGGGTTGTTAAAATAATCGAGGATGGTTAAATTAATCAACGCATCTCTTCACATAATCAACGCACCTGTTCTCTCATCTTTCTCCTAGGACTTGAGACCGGTTTAACCGTTACCCACAGCCTACTCATAACGGTTATAATGTTACAACACTTTAGAAGTTCTCAAAACGATACGGAAAATATAATTTTACTATAATTAAACGATAAACTTAAAATATAGCAAGCATCGTTTCGTTTCGATGGAGGTAAAGAAAAATGTTCGGAGTTGCTTTCAAATTGGATTTTATAAACAAGTACAAAAGCTGTAAGTTCAGCTGGGCCGAACTTTGAATACCCTCCATCATTTGGAACGAATTCGGCAATATTCACAAAAATAAAATCCGTTAAAAATTCTGTTAAAATCTAAAAAAAACCGAATGTAGGTCTCATACAGGGTGAGATAAAAAAAACTGCAACAAAGTCAAATTGTAACGACAGGTTTCCCCTTAGGCTGGAGTAAGCTCGCCGGGGCCAAGGTTCGTAACAGAAAATTTGTTTGTGTGCGAGAGAGAAAGAGAAAGACGAGTGTTTTACGTTCTATAATGTTTATTCCGTACGCAATAGAGGTATATACAAAGTAAACTGAGATATTGCTTAATACTACTAGGATGACGTCTGTCCGAGATTAGGTGGGTAACTTTTGCCGTCCTTCGAAATGGAGACCTAGATAAGTACTCCTGGTGGGGAATGGACTGGGATGTTGGGAGTTGGAGACCTGGGTAAGTACTCTCACACAGGATACTCTCACTGGGATTCGGATTTTCCAGTTACGTAGGTCTATTGGGGAAATAAGCTAGGCAATACACACGAATTCTACTGCGAGAGACCTTGATAAGTACTCAGGCTAGGATACATAAGGATTCTACGGCAAGCGACCTTAATAAGTACTCAAGCAAGGATACGTAAGGATTCTACGGCAAGAGACCTTAATAAGTACTCAAGCAAGGATACGTAAGGGTTCTACCGCAAGAGACCTTAATAAGTACTCAAGCAAGGATACGTAAGGATTCTACGGCAAGAGACCTTAATAAGTACTCAAGCAAGGATACGTAAGGGTTCTACGGCAAGAGACCTTAATAAGTACTCAAGCAAGGATACGTAAGGATTCTACGGCAAGAGACCTTAATAAGTACTCAAGCAAGGATACGTAGGGATTCTACAGCAAGAGACCTTAATAAGTACTCAAGCAAGGATACGTAAGGATTCTACGGCAAGAGACCTTAATAAGTACTCAAGCAAGGATACGTAAGGATTCTACAGCAAGAGACCTTAATAAGTACTCAAGCAAGGATACGTAAGGGTTCTACTGCAAGAGACCTTAATAAGTACTCAAGCAAGGATACGTAAGGATTCTACGGCAAGAGACCTTAATAAGTACTCAAGCAAGGATACGTAAGGATTCTACGGCAAGAGACCTTAATAAGTACTCAAGCAAGGATACGAAAGGATTCTACGGCAAGAGACCTTAGTAAGTACTCAAGCAAGGATACGTAAGGATTCTACTGCGAGAGACCTTAATAAGTACTCAAGCAAGGATACGACAGGATTCTACGGCAAGAGACCTTAATAAGTACTCAAGCAGGGATACGTAGGGATTCTACAGCAAGAGACCTTAGTAAGTACTCAAGCAAGGATACGTAAGGATTCTACTGCGAGAGACCTTAATAAGTACTCAAGCAAGGATACGACAGGATTCTACGGCAAGAGACCTTAATAAGTACTCAAGCAGGGATACGTAGGGATTCTACAGCAAGAGACCTTAATAAGTACTCAAGCAAGGATACGTAAGGATTCTACGGCAAGAGACCTTAGTAAGTACTCAAGCAAGGATACGTAAGGATTCTACTGCGAGAGACCTTAATAAGTACTCAAGCAAGGATACGACAGGATTCTACGGCAAGAGACCTTAGTAAGTACTCAAGCAAGGATACGTAAGGATTCTACTGCGAGAGACCTTAAGAAGTACTCAGGCAAGGATACGAAAGGATTCTACTTAGGCAAGGATTATACTGCAAGAGACCTGGATAAGTACTCAAGCAAGGACACGGAAGGGAATAGGGACCTGGATAAGTACCCTAGGACGGCTATTAGAATTATTCATACAATGTATCACTCACCTGGGATGGATGTGTCTTCTGTCGTTGTCCGGCACTGACTCCCTCTTCTCACTCGTTGATCTCCCTTTTATAGCAAGCCCCAACCACGTGTTCTAGCGTGAGATAACGGGACCTTGTTTTGATCAACTTGTCACAACAACATTGGCTGTGATCATCACAACCAATGGCTGTGATGTGTGAGAATAACGGTAACCCCTTGTATTTTGTTGTTTTCTTTTAACCGAGACAAATGAGAAAGTTGAGTTTTAGAATATTTATTTATTATTAAAGAACAAATAACACTGCAAGGTGTGAGCAAAATTGAGTGCCACGATTTTTGGTCGTCACACTTCCCCCTTCCCTGGGGTGGGGTCCTCTTGACCGCGAGGAATGACCGTCACATTGCCCTTCCGGCCAACCAATATCCGCAACCTCTTTCCGCGAACTTCCACGACTCTCTTATATTGGTTGCCTGGTCTATGTAGCGCTAAGGCTGCTTCCAAGTGCGGCTGAAGTTCTCTGTCCGTATCCGGAGATAGCGCTCTTGCGCAGACGAACTCCACCCTCTTCTCTGCTGCCTTTGGTATGACCACCACACTCTTCAACCTCGGTTTGTCTCCCGTGCCTTCCACTGCTTCCGGAACAGCCAACGGTCTCGGGTATTCGGGTTTTGGGAGCCCTTCCAATATTTGCTGGAGGTAGGCAACATCACTCCCTGGACTACCGACGATTGTGCTTCCAAGCGAGGGGCCGCTAGGTGAGTTAGCCTGCATGCCGCGGCCGGGGGTTATAGGGAGCCCATTTGCTTTAGCAGGAACCGGGCTCGCCAGCAACCAACTCCAATCGTCATGGGGTGTTGTTCCCCGCCGAATTCCTTGTTCAGACTGTGGCGAAACCACCGGGGACGGGGTGCTTGGTCTTGAGCTCCTCTCTCTCACTGGCCTTGGCGGGGTATTCAGATCGTCATCCGAGGAAATATACACCACCTCCGGTGCAGCGAGCTCGGCGGTGATCCCTCGGCTGCGTAAAATCTCGAGGGCTCGGGAGACTTCGTTTGGCCTCGGGTAGGGCTGTGCCTTTAATTCTCTCATTAACTGGAGAATGACCTGGGGTGTTAAGCGGTTCAAGCGGACCTCGCAAACTTTGGTGATTGGCCAATCACCACCCTGCTTCCGTGCTGCCTTGGTTTTCATGGTTTAATCTGTAGATGACAAAGAAAAATGGGAAAACGTTAATTTATCACGAACGGTTTGAGTTCACTAAGATGGGCAACACGGGTCGAACGTTTGTCGGGTCCTCGTATTCTAACTATTACTGGCGACACGAATTCTATCACTTCGAATGGCCCATCGTATTTTGGTGCCAGCTTGGCAGCAAACTGATCAATTGCCTTGGACTGTGGGTGCTGCTTTACTAGTACCTTCTCCCCAACTACCGGTTTCCAGGGCCGCCGACGAAGATTATAGTGCCGACGCTGTTCCTCAGCCGCCAGACTGAGTTGGTTCCGGACTATTAAAAAAACTTCTTGTAAGTCGTTCGCTCTCTCCTCAGGTGTTTTGGGGGTGTGTCCTGTACCAGGGACAGCTTCGTCGTAGAGTGCTTTTGGCAATCTAGGTTCACGGCCTTGTACTAAATACGCAGGACTATATCCGGTCGACTCAGAAGTCGCCGTATTTATCGCCAGGGATATTTCCGGTAAGAAGTCGTCCCACCGATTGTGCTTATTCTGGCATACCTGAGCAATCATTGTTTTCACCGTTCTGTTGGCTCTTTCGGTCGGATTTTCTTGTGGGCAATACGGTGCGGTTAGCTGGTGGTGCACTCCGATTTCATCCAAGTATTTCCTAACAACTCTGCTTGTAAATTGACTGCCGTTGTCCGATATAAGGATTTTTGGGGTTCCAAAGCGAGCAAGGATTCTTTCACGGAACGCCTTCACTACCCCTTCCGCAGTCGCTTTTCTCTGTGGTATCAGTTCCACCCATTTGGAGAAACGATCGAAGAAAACCAGGAGCATCGTGTTCCCATGTCTAGTTCGTGGTAAGGGACCTACGTAGTCCGTACAAACAGTGGCCCATGGCTCCTCGGGAACCGACACCAGCATTTCTCCTGCCGGCGCGACCTGATACGGTTTATAGCGTTGACAGGATTCACAACTCCGAACAAATCTGGTGATGTCCCTTGTCATTCCCGGCCAGTAATATCTGCTGCATATGCGGTTGATTGTCTTGCGAATTCCCATATGGCCTGCGGACGTTTGGCTATGATTTTCCTGTAGTACTCGTTGTCTCTGGGGTTCGGGCACACAAAGTTTCCAAGGGGCGCAATCTTCGTCGTGTGAGTTCCCTGCAATATGCCTGAAGAGTTGCTGATTCACCAGCGCATAATCTGCAAATTTCTCCGGGTTTGTTCTCATACCTTCTATCTTCTTCGTTATCCACGGGCATCCGCTGTACTCTATTTTTGCTCTTTGGAGGTATTCCACAGGTTGACGTGACAGTGCATCTGCTACGACGTTACAGCGGCCCTTCCTGTATTGAATCGAAAAAGTGTATTGTTGCAGCTCGAGGGCCCAGCGTGCCAACCTGCCTGTAGGGTTATCGATGGAGTTGAGCCACTTCAAAGATAGATGGTCGGTTATAACATTAAAGTGATAACCTTCTAAATAGGGGCGCATCTTCCGAATACCCCAAACTATGGCTAGACATTCCTTCTCAGTTGCGGAGTAATTTCTTTCTGCTCCAATTAGGACCCTACTAGCATACGCAATGACTCTCTCCGTGCCTTCGAGGACTTGCGTTAATACGGCTCCTAGCCCGTAGTCACTAGCATCTGTTTGTAGTGAAAAAGATTTTGCAAAATCCGGGCAAGCTAGTACCGGTGCTTCTGTCAGACGAAGCTTCAGTATTTCAAAAACTGTTTGCTGGTTCTCGGTCCAACGCCAATGCTTTCCTTTTTTCAACATGGAGGTGAGAGGGTATGCTAAGGTTGCAAAATCAGGAACAAATCTGCGGTACCACGACACTACTCCTAAAAACCGGCGGAGTTCTTTTAGGCAGTTGGGGGTTGGCAGTTCACGAATGGCCGCAACCTTATCTGGGTCCGTGTGGATGCCTTGGGCGCTAACGACGTGGCCGAGGTATTTGGTCTCTTTCTTGAAAAAGTCGCATTTTTCTGGGTTTATGCGCAGATTCACCCTTCGTAGTCTTCGGAACACCTCTCTTAAATTTTCCAAATGTTCTTCTAATGTTTTACCTATGACAATGATGTCATCTAAATAGGCAAATGCGTGTGGTTCCATGTCAGCGCCTATTACGGTGTCGAGGGCACGTTGGAATGTAGCGGGGGCGGAATGCAGTCCAAAAGGCATCACCCGCCATTGGTATAACCCTCTCCCGGGTACAGTGAATGCCGTGTACTTTCTGCTAGTCTCTTCCAATGGTATCTGCCAATATCCATCCTTTAAGTCGAGGCTACTGACAAAATTCGCCTCCCTGAGTCGGTCGAGAATGGACGAGATCCGCGGTAAGGGGTACGCATCGGGATCGGACTTACTGTTTAAATGGCGAAAATCCATACAAAGTCTCCAAGTACCGTTCTTCTTTCGAGCCAATGTAATTGGTGAGTTGTACGGACTACGTGAAGGTTCTATAAATCCCTTACTAAGGAGTTCATTTACCTTTTCCTGGACGATGGCCTGCATTGCTGGGTTCCTTGCTGCATACCGCAGCTTGAATGGCCTATCGTCGTTCATGACAATTCGGTGAGAAGCGACCGTAGAGAATCCGTGCAACTCCTGAAATTTGCTTAGTTCTTCGTTGAGGAAAGCGTTTATCCTTTCTTGATCAGTGGGGCTTAGCACACTTACCGTGGGTGACAAGGTAGGTTCTTGCAATCCCGGGTTTATCGTGTTTGTGCCGTCGTCTTTCTCGGATTCCGGTGGTTGGTGTGTGGTTACTGTCAGGTGTAGATGCTTTTCGATTGTTCTCTCTGTTTCTTCGATACACGGTATGACACAGCTTAACCCAGCACAAAGTATTTTAGTCCTGCTCCGTTGGAGAAAATCCATCCCCAAGATTATATCTTCGCTGGCGTGGGGCATAATCAGGAATTCCATTTTCATTCTGCATTGTCCAAAGATTAGATCGGTAACCACCGAATGCTGAACTCTCCGTTGTGACCCGTCTGCCAACCCGATCGTTATATCCTGTGTTCTCTGTATGGTTTGGGGATCGATCGTCTGGGCGTACGCCTCACTTATGAAGCTCCTGGTTGCCCCTGTGTCAACGGTGGCCAGGTAACGCCGACTGTGAATTATAATTTCTGCAATTATGCGTGAGGCGGTACTGTAGAGCGATGTTCCTCCTGAGTTGGAGTGGGTGTCTGCGAGCCCACATTCTCTACCTCCATGCGGACTCGATGCTCGTTTCCCGATCGCTTTCGACAGCACTGTATCGTCCGAATGCCTCTTCGACCACACTCCCAGCAGAAGAGCTTCTGTGGATTGCGGCATCCAGCTGCGAAATGGCCCTCCTGGCCGCATCTTCGACAAGCCGTGGCTGTGTTGATCGGTACCTCACGCATACTCTCCGAGCTTCGTGACTCAATTCGGTGGTGGTGATCTCTGGCTACGGTTGGCATGGTCGGGATATCCTCTAAGTCTTCGGCCATCTCTAAGAGGCCCGCCAGATTGGTGAAGTCCCTCCGTCTGATGTACCACAAGTATTCCGGTAAGGCATTCTTAAAAATTCGTTCCATTTTCTGCTCCTCGTTGTAACTAGTGTGTCTCATTAGGTCTTGCATCGCTAGCATGTAGTTCTTGAACAGTTCACGCGGCTTCTGTTTTCGTTGCCGGATTTCGTCCTCCAAATTCTCCATAAACCTCGGAGGGAGGAAGAATTTCAAGAAATCCTTTCGAAATTCCTCCCAGGATCGCCAGGGTTTTCTGTTGTTCCGGAACCACATCAATGCCCGACCATGAAGCACTTCTGGCATTACGGTGATCAAATTGCCGTTAGGGATCTGGTACATCTCCGCCCTTTCTTCCAATCTCTCAACGAATTCCAAAGGTTTACTTTCACCGGTGAAGCTTATGCCCCACTTCCGTACTTGTTCCGCGATTGTTTGCACGTCTGGTGTTTTCTTGCCCCGGGACATTGGTACTTCTATCCGAGTTGCCTCTTCGCCATCTGTTTCTGCGCTCAGTTTCCTAGGCGTCGCCACCTTCGTGTCCCTCTCATGTATAGCTTGGATTTCTAACAGTCTTTTCATAATCTCCGGGGGGTGGTATTGGGCTATGTACATCGCGAATCGCTTTCGTTGTTCTTCAACCGTTCCATCGGTATCGCAGTTAAACTCGTCGAGGTACCTATTTAAATCGTCCTTACGAAGGCTGTACGCCCAGGACACACGTAAATCTACCGACATTTTATAGAATTCTTAATACACTCTCTAACTCTCTCTGTCCCTGCTCGGGCGCCACTGTAACGACAGGTTTCCCCTTAGGCTGGAGTAAGCTCGCCGGGGCCAAGGTTCGTAACAGAAAATTTGTTTGTGTGCGAGAGAGAAAGAGAAAGACGAGTGTTTTACGTTCTATAATGTTTATTCCGTACGCAATAGAGGTATATACAAAGTAAACTGAGATATTGCTTAATACTACTAGGATGACGTCTGTCCGAGATTAGGTGGGTAACTTTTGCCGTCCTTCGAAATGGAGACCTAGATAAGTACTTCTGGTGGGGAATGGACTGGGATGTTGGGAGTTGGAGACCTGGGTAAGTACTCTCACACAGGATACTCTCACTGGGATTCGGATTTTCCAGTTACGTAGGTCTATTGGGGAAATAAGCTAGGCAATACACACGAATTCTACTGCGAGAGACCTTGATAAGTACTCAGGCTAGGATACATAAGGATTCTACGGCAAGCGACCTTAATAAGTACTCAAGCAAGGATACGTAAGGATTCTACGGCAAGAGACCTTAATAAGTACTCAAGCAAGGATACGTAAGGGTTCTACCGCAAGAGACCTTAATAAGTACTCAAGCAAGGATACGTAAGGATTCTACGGCAAGAGACCTTAATAAGTACTCAAGCAAGGATACGTAAGGATTCTACGGCAAGAGACCTTAATAAGTACTCAAGCAAGGATACGTAAGGGTTCTACGGCAAGAGACCTTAATAAGTACTCAAGCAAGGATACGTAAGGATTCTACGGCAAGAGACCTTAATAAGTACTCAAGCAAGGATACGTAGGGATTCTACAGCAAGAGACCTTAATAAGTACTCAAGCAAGGATACGTAAGGATTCTACGGCAAGAGACCTTAATAAGTACTCAAGCAAGGATACGTAAGGATTCTACAGCAAGAGACCTTAATAAGTACTCAAGCAAGGATACGTAAGGGTTCTACTGCAAGAGACCTTAATAAGTACTCAAGCAAGGATACGTAAGGATTCTACGGCAAGAGACCTTAATAAGTACTCAAGCAAGGATACGTAAGGATTCTACGGCAAGAGACCTTAATAAGTACTCAAGCAAGGATACGAAAGGATTCTACGGCAAGAGACCTTAGTAAGTACTCAAGCAAGGATACGTAAGGATTCTACTGCGAGAGACCTTAATAAGTACTCAAGCAAGGATACGACAGGATTCTACGGCAAGAGACCTTAATAAGTACTCAAGCAGGGATACGTAGGGATTCTACAGCAAGAGACCTTAGTAAGTACTCAAGCAAGGATACGTAAGGATTCTACTGCGAGAGACCTTAATAAGTACTCAAGCAAGGATACGACAGGATTCTACGGCAAGAGACCTTAATAAGTACTCAAGCAGGGATACGTAGGGATTCTACAGCAAGAGACCTTAATAAGTACTCAAGCAAGGATACGTAAGGATTCTACGGCAAGAGACCTTAGTAAGTACTCAAGCAAGGATACGTAAGGATTCTACTGCGAGAGACCTTAATAAGTACTCAAGCAAGGATACGACAGGATTCTACGGCAAGAGACCTTAGTAAGTACTCAAGCAAGGATACGTAAGGATTCTACTGCGAGAGACCTTAAGAAGTACTCAGGCAAGGATACGAAAGGATTCTACTTAGGCAAGGATTATACTGCAAGAGACCTGGATAAGTACTCAAGCAAGGACACGGAAGGGAATAGGGACCTGGATAAGTACCCTAGGACGGCTATTAGAATTATTCATACAATGTATCACTCACCTGGGATGGATGTGTCTTCTGTCGTTGTCCGGCACTGACTCCCTCTTCTCACTCGTTGATCTCCCTTTTATAGCAAGCCCCAACCACGTGTTCTAGCGTGAGATAACGGGAACTTGTTTTGATCAACTTGTCACAACAACATTGGCTGTGATCATCACAACCAATGGCTGTGATGTGTGAGAATAACGGTAACCCCTTGTATTTTGTTGTTTTCTTTTAACCGAGACAAATGAGAAAGTTGAGTTTTAGAATATTTATTTATTATTAAAGAACAAATAACACTGCAAGGTGTGAGCAAAATTGAGTGCCACGATTTTTGGTCGTCACAAAATGTCATAATTTTTTTTTTTTTTTTTTAATTTCATTGAATGAAACCAAAAAATGTCGGAAATGTCATCAAATTTTAGAATAAGTTTAGATGTGTCCGAATTGGTCACCTTTGGCACGAATTATGACCTTCAAACGGACAATGGAACCGTCACACGCTGCCCGTATGTTGCTCTGCGGTATTTTGGCCCATTCCCGGCGAAGCGCTTGCTTTAGGTGATCGACACTTTGGTATTTTTTAGTGCCAACCTTGCTTTGCAGAATACTCTAGACGGATTTGAAAAAACGGATTGATATCCGGAGATTTTGGCGGCCACTGAAGCGAGGAACCTCATTTTGTAACCATTCTTGGGTTGCGCGTGCTGAGTGCGATGGTGCTGAGTCCTGTTGGAATGTCCAAGGCCTGTGGCCAAAATGTTTGCGTGCCCAAGGCTTACCCCTCCAGAATATTTTCGCGATAATATTCGGCATTTTTTTCTGATGGAAAAGCGACCACCGGCCCACACCATCACCAAAGACCTTTATGATCTAGAGAGAGAGGTACAGAGGTGTAAGAGAGAGCCTCTAGATCAACAGGCCTATCAAGCGGGACTGCATAGTATTCACTCTAATGCGGTCTCAGAAGCCATTGATGGATATATAGTGAATACTGTGCTCCCGTCAACGAGAGCTGCCCCGACAAACCCGAGTAGTTTTGCCTCAATTACGATCTGGATGGTGCAGCCGCCTAAATTCCTACTGGGCCCGGATTAACAGCGACGTGCAGAACATCTGCCCAGCATGTGGCACAGGCCCACATGACACGCTGCACCTATTTCGCTGCCCAGCTAAGTCTACTCACCTAACTCCAGTCTCGTTATGGACACAACCCATACAGGTTGCATCATTTTTGAGACAGGACTTAGAGGCAGAACCTGATTGAATTGAGTCAGAAAATGGAAACCGAACGAACACAGATGTATGAGCTGCTACAACAACAACCATGGCCGACGCTTGAGTTCTGGTGGCCAGCCGAGGATGCACATATTCAGCTGACCTCTTTGGCAAGTAAACACGATCAACACGATGACCAACCGAAGGTTCAAATTTTCATTTTGTTTGTTTACAAACTGCTGGACAACGAATGTTTTCTCATCGGAGAAAACCAAATTCGGCAGTTCACCACTTTCGTTCTTGCACTTTTTGGAATTTCAATGGCTTTACAACGAGCTCTTTTTTTAAAATTTGCCGAATGGAATATTGCGATATGTTCAGCTTACGAGTCATTTTTTCGGCTGATGTGGTGATACTATAGATGTAACGAAATGAGTTATTCTGTGTGTAACCAAACGCTCAAAAAGTTTGGGAATTTCACGTAGTTTTGCAATACCCCAATAATTTCCAATAAAACATCTACTATCAGATTTATGCAGTGGAATATTTAAAGCTCGAACGCCAAATGACAGAAAAATAGCATATGGTTAGCGATTTATTATAGATACTTGTTAGAGGAAGATATAGGTCATGTGCACACACTTGCCATTATCCGGTATATATTAGGAATTTTTGTTATACCCTCCACCATAGTATGGAGGGTATATTAAGTTTGGCATTCCGTTTGTAACACCTCGAAATCTACATTTTACACCCCACACAGTGTATATATTCTTGATTAGCATAAAATTCTATGTCGACTTAGCAATGTCAAATTTACTCAAATTTGTAATATGTCTGCAGGACTTTTGGAATTAAATAAGGGGCCATGTAGGTCCGCGTCTTCGTATAGCTCCCATATAACGGTACCCCCCGATATGCGGTATTTTGATGATTTTAGCGACATTATTTACCGGAATTGTTTCAAATTTTGTATTTGAAATTCGTAATGGATACTACAGCCTATGACAGAAAATTGACTGTGCAGGTCCACGTCTTCGTATAGCCCCCATATAACGGTACCCCCGATATTCGGTATTTTGATGATATTAGCGACATTATTTACCGGAATTGTTCCAAATTTGGTATTTGAAGTTTGTAATAGATACTACAGCTTAAAACAGAAAATGGACCATGTAGGTCCACGTCATCGCATAGACCCATATAACGGGTAACCCCCCCCCCCCCGTTTTTCGGTATTTTGATGATTTTAGCGACATTATTTACCGGAATTGTTTTGAAATTTGCATTTCAAGTTCGTAATGGATACTACAGCATAAGACAGAAAATGGGCCATGTTGGTCCATGTCTTCGTATAGCGCCCATATAACGAGCACTCCATGTTAATAAGAAATACTAAGCGAAACAGTGTAGTAATCAATTTACAGTAACAGCCTAAAAGTATGCTTAAGAAAGACATTTTATTATGAACAGAACTGCAAAAGGGAATCAGACACAAATGTCATCAAAAACAAGTTAAAAAGCGGTAAGTTCGGCCGGGCCGAGCTTTGAATACCCTCCACAATTTGAAACGAATTTGGAAATTTAAAAAAAATAAAATTCTTAAAAAATGCTGTTAAATTTTAAAAATACCGAATATAGCCGTTATATAGCGGTCTATACGACGTGGACCTACATAGGCATTGTTTGCCATTAGCCATTACCATATTCAAATTCGAAACTTGAAATAAGCGTGAATAATGTAGCTAAAATCATCAAAATATCGTATATAGGGAGGTACCGTTATATCGGAGCTGTGCGAAGACCTGGACCAGCATAGACAATTTTCTGTCGCAGGCTATAGCATCCATTACTAACGTCAAATACGATATCTCAGACCATTTCGGTGGGTATTGTACCTAAAATCGTCAAAATACCGAATATAGGGAGATATTGATATATGAGGCCTATACGAAGACCTGGACCCGTACAGACAATTTTCTGTCACAGACTGTAGTTCCCATTACGAACTCTAAATACGTAATTTGAAACAATTCCGTTGAATAATGTCGCTAAAATCATCAAACTACCGAATTTTGGGAGGTACCGTTATATGGGGGCTATACGAAGACGTGGACCTGCACAGACAATTTTCTGTCATAGGCTGTAGTATCCATTACGAATCTCAAATGCCAAATTTGAAACAATTCCGGTGAATAATGTCGCTAAAATCATCAAAATACCGAATATCGGGAGGTACCGTTATATGGGGGCTACATAATAACTTGGACCTACATGGCCCATTTACGAACTTAACCTGCCTACTGGAAAAATATACATGTGTGCAAAATTTTAGCCTTCTATCTCAATTAGTTCGAAAGATAGCGTGACTACAACAGACAGACAGACAGACGGACATGGCTAAATCGTCTTAGAATTTTACGCTGATCAAGAATATATATACTTTGTTGGGTATATCATGAGTATTTCGAGGAGTTACAAACGGAATGACAAAATTAATATACCCTCCATAGTATGGTGGAGGGTATAAAAACATTAAGTGGACCTATACATACAATGTTCCGCCAACGGAGCTAGAACCTGTTATGACCAACTAATTCCAATTTTTAGACAATTCCGTGGAAAAATGTGACAAAAACCTTTCAAAATACCGAATATTGGGAGATACCATAGCGTGGACCTATACATACAATGCATCGCCACACGAACTAGGACCCATTATGACCTACAAATACCAATTCTCAGACAAATCCGTGAAAAAAATATGGCAAAAATCATCAAAATACCGAATATTAGGAGATACCGTTATATGGGGGTTATACCATTACGTGGACCTATGCATACAATATTTCGCCAACAGAGCTAGAACCCATTATGACCACCAAATACTAACTTTTAGACAAACCCATGAAAAAATGTGCCGAAAATCATCAAAATACTGAATATCGGGAGGTACCGTTATATGGGGGCTATACCAAAACGTGGACCTATGCATACACTGTTTCGCCAACGGAGCTAGAACCTATTATGACCGACAACTACCAATTTTTAGACAAATCCATGAAAATATGCGGCAAAAATCATCAAAATACCGAATATTAGGATATACCGTTATATGGGGGCTATACCATAATGTGGACCTATACATACAATGTTTCGCCAACGGAGCTAGAACCTATCATGACCAACAAATACCAATTTTTAGACAATTCCGTGGAAAAATGTGACAAAAACCTTCAAAATACCGAATATTGGGAGATACCGTTATATGGGGCTATACCATAGCGTGGACCTATACATACAATGTTTCGCCAACGGAGCTAGAACCCATTATGACCAACAAATACCAATTTTTAGACAATTCCGTGGAAAAATGTGACAAAAACCTTCAAAATACCGAATATTGGGAGATACCGTTATATGGGGGCTATACCATAGCGTGGACCTATACATACAATGTTTCGCCACACGAACTAGGACTCATTATGACCTACAAATACCAATACTCAGACAAACCCATGAAAAATTGTGGCAAAAATCATCAAAATACTGAATATCGGGAGGTACCGTTATATGGGGGCTATACCAAAACGTCGACCTATACATGCAATATTTCGCCACCGCAGCTAGAACCCAATATGACCGACAAATACCAATTTTTAGACAAATCCATGAAAAAATGCGGCAAAAATCTTTAAAATACCGAATATTGGAAGGTACCGTTATATGGGGGCTGGACCAAAACGTGGACCGATATATGTCATTTTCAATACCAACCATCCTAGACACAATTCAAATTATTCTGCTAAATTTTGACGCTCTACGTCAAATAATGTGGCATGTATCGTGATTTCAACATACAGACGGACATCGTTAAATCGACTTAGAATTTTATGCTGATTACGAATATATATACATTATGGGGTCTACGACGAATATCTAGACATGTTACAAACGGAATGACAAAGTTAATATACCCTCCTTTCCAAAGTGGAGGGTATAAAAATCGTACAAAATGAAACATTACAATGGCATATTCCAAAAGTTATAAGCGTATTAACCAACACAACATTTCTTTTATATTAATAGACTAGCTGGCCCGGTCAAAGATATGAATGTTATAAATGTTCACGTACTGGTCGATTAGTTTTTAATTTTTAGTCAAATGAGCAGTAATTTGGAATTTACTGTACTTTGTACAACTCATAATTGAGGGCTAATTGATTTAAGAATAGGCAAAGTTAATTACTTTTTTAAACCCATTGGCACCTCAGATTGTGCATTAGAGTCCTCATAAGTCCCCCTAACCATGTCGGTCTGTTTGTCCGCCAAAAGGTGGACTTGAGGGGGTACTATTACATGGAGAAAATTCTAAAATTTGTAGATCTGTTGAAATTTTTGTGTAAGATTTTCACCCCCAAATACACATTTTTAGCCAAATCCTTTGAAATATGGTAAAAAGCGTAACATCGACCTACATTGAAAACTTTCTTCACCCCTTATAATCCAAGATGACAAATAGAGGCTAAATCGAAAATATAGCAGAACAACATAGCATGACCTCATAATTGAGGTCAGACTGATTTCAGAATAGTCAAATATAATTACTATTTTACACCCATTACCGTAATATGGGAACTAATTTTTTTTGTCATTTAAATTGTAAATTGGAGACACCATAAAGTCCATATTTTTCATCATAGTATAATTCAATGACGATTCAACAAATATTCGGCCCCGTGCTACTTTCTTATATTTGTAATTTGTTCATGTTTTCACAATTTATTTCATATAGATGTATATCCCAAATCTACGTTCCCAATCAATATTCTCTTGGGGGTTACAAATTCAATAGATGTGAAAGTGGACTTGGGGATACTCCAATGTGGGGACTTTACATGAATAAATTTCTATGTGGCAATTATCTGTACGATGGTTCCTTACCCCAGGGTAGCATAAATACAATTTTTTAGTGGTCAAGACCAATATGGGCCCTACTCCGAAAATTTTATGCGAAGAGTTTCTCTACCCCCTTAGAAACAAAGATGCCAAATAAGGTCCAAAAAAAGAAGAAAATGGCGAAGACTCCAAAAATGGCTTAAATCATACGATGATTATTTATGATCGATATCATGACCTGCAAAAGCGATTTAAGGTATCTTAAATGTTCAGGCAGAATTTTTGGAAGGATAGAAATCCATTTCTTACTAAAAGTCCCATTCGCTCTACTATTTTCCGTCCTTTATATTTGGTATTTTACTGATTGTACTCCCAAAAATTTTTGCATTTTGAGCTCTCATTGGACGGATTATTGTCACATGAAAGAAGTAGGGCCACGCTTTGAAATAAGCCCCATTAGTCTTTTTCGGTCATTTTTGTTTGTTTAAATGTCTGCGCATCTTCCAGCTGAAGCACGATGTAGGCCCTGGAGTTGAAAGGTAGATGTCAGTTACCATCGTATTTCGCACTTATTTCATTTTTTTGGTGAAAAATTGTATATAGTGAAAAATTATTCTTTATTTTGTTCACAAAAAATCCACTGAATTCAATATGATATTACAAATTGAAAAAAATTGACAAAAGAAGAATAACAAATTGAAAAAATCTTTAACTTGTTCGCTGATTTTTTATAGCAACTGTTTAAAGATCCTTACAAAGTTTGTCAATAGAATGTACTTTTAATTTAAAATTCAATTCCATTGGAAATTTTTTCGATATTTTCCCGTTTTGAGAATTGTTGCAATGGGATCTCTTTTTTCGTGATTATTTTAACGATTTTGAAAAGTAATTATCTTTTAACTTTGGTGTGACCGCCCGCATTAAATTATTTCGGTATCATCTATTCCGTTTCGCCACCACATAATTCGGTACTACACTTCCATGTAACCCGCCATCAATCTCAGTTCTCAAGAAATCAAGTCAATTAAATAAATTGGTATTAATATTCGAATTCAAAAATAAAATATAAAAAACACTACAAATGTACATTAGGAAAAAGTAAGTCAAAATGGAAAAAATCATGCAAAATAAAACATTACCATTGTACATTTCAAAAGTCAAAATGTAAATGTTAACATATCACATTTTTACGCGATTTTTTGGATATTATCCTTTTCGGATAAGAGACAATTCCGAATTTGTATGAATCATTAAAATCAGTTCAGCGGTTCTTAAGTTATAAGCGTAGTAACTAACACAACTTTCATATATATATATAGATAGATTATTTTATTTTTTATTATCTTTAATTATTTATTTCGTCACAGAAAAATTAAGTTTTGTGCATATCCTACATTTACATTTGTAATAATAGTACGTTTGCAGTTTAGAGGACTTGATAGACCAAGTAGATTTAAATTGCCAATTCCTGTGCGTATACGTCACAAAGGATATTTATTTGCGCATCTCTCTACATTCCTCCAATTGTGAGTCGTCTAATGAACATGTTTCGGCATCTAATGTTTGTGTTAAATATTGATTCTCAAAGGACGGACTATCTTTATTATGCCTTTTACTACCAATAATGTAAAAAAGGTTGTCTTTGGAATTCACAATTTTCTGATCTCTATCCTTTTGATAGGCCTCAAGGCTAACCACTTTATTTCGTGCTGTGTCTATTATATTCAAAACTGGCGTTGCTTGTTCTGGTCTGATGTGAATTTCACGCCCTTCTTCAGGATTCGAAGACACCCATTCACAGACTGAACAGAACCCAAAAAAGGAATCCTCCTCCGAGAGATCACTATTAATTTTCGAATACAGACTGACGAAATCATTTTCCTTAGGATAATGTTTGCATAAACTCATCAAGTATGGAGAACCATGGTCGGGACATCTTAGGCTTTCAAACCCATTGGGAGTGCTATACAATATTGCTATATTTTTCGGTAAGTCGCTGGCATTGGTGGGTTGAATGGCTTCAATATCGTCTGGTGCAGCAAATTCAGGATCAATATTGCCGCGACAAGCATTAACAAATAACAGAGATTGGACCTTTGCCAGGGACGGATTTGACCGAATATGGTCGATAATATCGTTTCTTATATTGATCGTACCATCACTGGTATGTAAAATATCACCATCGCCGCCATGTGTCATAATGAAGAGCATAAATCGTTTAAGAGAACTTAAATCTAAAGTCCTTAAAAATTTCATTAATTCCAGCAATTCTGGGCGGCTACAATCCTGAAATATCATAAATGGAATTCCATCTTTTTTTAATTCTCTAATTATATGCTTCACATCGTGTTCACTTCCTTCGCGGACACTCAAACTTGTAAAATAATAGTTGTTAATAATAATTGCCAGAGATGGATTTATACCATAAAAGTAAGATTCGGCTGAAGTAGAAGTCTGTATGATCCGAAAATAACCTAAAATGCGGCCATTTTTCAATAAGGTAGATTGCACTGCATTCATGGGCTTCCTATAGCTTTGAAACAATAGTGTGCTCACTTCCTTTTCTCTGTCCGCGTCCCCTTCAATGAAACACTGCATAAACACAATATTATCCACATTAAAGGATGTGAAACAGATATGATCCTTTAATGGATTCATATCGTTTTTAGTTATGTTTTTAATGGCTGCCTCGTTGACGTCATCCAAAGAAGCTGTGGGAAATTTTTTTTCTATTACAAATTTTTGTAGTTTGTAGAAGGGATTATTTTTGACATCAGCGTTGCCTATCTTGTTTAATTTGGGATGTAACACACTGCCGCTAGAAAACCCAATCGAACGCTTTTTTGCCAGAGCAAAGTATTTCTGGAAAAATACCTCTGACATATCTTTGGTCCATATACGTCTGTATTTTAACTTTTTTGTGTATGTTGCCATTATTAGTTTGGATTTGCGATGAAGATTTTGGTTTGATTTCACAGCTCGCAAAACTTTACGCAGCATTTTGTTCCGGCAATCGCAATCGGTGTTGAGTACAATAACAAAACATGAGTAACCAATGCCCTTTGTGTTTGATAAAACTCTTACTACATCATCAATGTCACCTTGATAGCAACTGTACGCCATATATGTACTTCTGCAGGAATCTTGTTGGATCTGAACTTCTTCACTATATTCTGGGTTATTATTGAAGGGATCCTCGTCTGGGTATAGAGGATGCCTCTTGCAGTTCCCAATGTATAACTTTAAACGCAAACCAAATTGTTGTTCCATGATGACTCATGAATCTTTTGTGTGCAGAAATTCAAAAGTCCTGACAGCTACTGTGAATAAACACTGGTTGCACACGTTCCAAACCAAATTATTCGATCATAACTTATGAATCTATTGTATGCAGAAAGTCAAAAGTACTGACAGATACTGTGAATAAACACCCTGATCGCACAAGGTACAACAATACGGGAAGAGAGAGCTTTTACAGCGTTACCTAAAATTCGAGGTACACAGTCGACGTTTTTCACCACTCAAGCAAAGCCCATGTATTTATATGAGAGTTCCCCAATACGTCGGGCCATGGTAGAAGAATATAGGTAGACGTATCGACGCAGCTGCTGAGACAATGAAATGTCAAACCAATTTTGGAATTGAAAATGTTGAATGAAAATTTTTTTAAATTTGTAAAAATTGTTGAGAAAGGCATTTTATAATAACCTCCGAATGACGTCGTATAAGAAAACATATAAAAAACTACTTATATTTGAAAATAAATTAAAAAAATTTTGACATATCAATGCTCCCAAGCGTTGATGCATCTACCTGTATTTTTCTACCATGCGTCGGGCGTACAAATTTTCAAAGTTAAAGCCATGGTAGAAGAGTACAGCATCAACGCTTGGGAACATTGTTATATCAAAGTATTTCAAATGTTTTGTCAAATATAAGTAGATTTTTATATGTTTTTTTATATTGAGTACATTGAGTAAAAAAGCTGTAAGTTCGGCCGGGCCGATCTTTCAATAAGCTCCACCATTTGGAACAAATTTGGCAATTTTCAAAAAATAAAATCCGTTAAAATCTTAAAAATACCGAATGTAGCCGATATATTAATTATATACGACGACGTGGACATGCATAAGCAACTTTTGTCATAAGCCATTAGAACATTTAAATGCAAAACTTGAAAAAAAAAATCGGTGAATAATGTAGCTAAAATTATCAAAATACCGAATTTAGGGAGGTATCGTTATTCTGGGGCTAAAATCTTCAAACTACCGAATTTAGGGAGGTACAGTTATTTTGGGGCTATACGAAGATGTGGACCTGCACAGACAATTTTCTTTCTTAGGCTGCACTATCCATTACGATCTTCAAATACCAAATTTGAAACAATTCCGGTAAATATTGTCGCTAAAATCATCAAAATACCGAATATAGGGAGGTATCAACCTTCTTCGTTTCGTTCGGAAGCCAGAGTGAGAGGGGTCTAAAATGTATATTTTGAGGTGTTACAAACGGAATGACAAACTTAATATACCCTCCATACTATGGTGGAGGGTATAAAAAAATACCAATTTTTACAACGTTTTCTTTTCGTAGTTTATGAGATATGGACCTGGTGTATTTGGGTAATACGGACGTACAAAGTATTTTACAATAGTGGGGACATGGTAGAAGCTGCTGCATCGACACAGCTGCTGGGACAATGAACTGTCAAGCCGATTTTGGAATTGAAAATGATGAATGAAAAAGAATTGGAATTTGTAAAAATTGTTGAAAATACATATCAGAACAACCTTTGATTTGCGTCGTATGAGAAAACATAAAAAATCTACTTATTTTTGAAAAGCATTTTAAAAATTCTGTCATATCAATGTTTCAAAGTGTTGATGCATCTACCTATATTCTTCTACCATGAGTGCGGACGTTGAATATTGGAATACGCTACATTGAATTTAAGGTAACGATGTTATCCATGGTATAATTGTTACAGGTAACAGCAAGTCCCAGCTGATTTGATTATATAGTAATACTAGTGTAATGCTCGATATGACGCATGGCAAAAGAAAACAGGTAGATGCATCAAAGCTTGGGAGCATTGATATGTCAAAAAAATGTAAATGTTTTTTCAAATACAATTCGATTTTTATATGTTTTCTTATACGACACCATTCGGAGGTTATTATAATTCACGTTTTTTTTTGACAATTTTTACAAATTTAAATAATTTTTCATTCAACATTTTCAATCCCAAAATTGGATTGGCAGTTCGTTGTCCCAGCAGCTGTGTCGATGCGTCTACCTATATTCTTCTACCATGGTATGACGTTTTGTGATTGAATTCAATTTCTTGATATGCTATAGGTATTCCCCTTTTTTTGATAAAATTTTCACTGTAGGGCAATTCGAGCATATTTTTTACCTGATAATAGAAAAACAGCGATGGTGCGAAAACTTTAAAAAGCCCCGACACAACATTAGGTAACATAGTCGTATATTTCATGTTTCCTAAAATTGCAAAATGTAGAATACTTTATGTAGGTATGCAGTTTGGTTTCAATTTGAAAGGAATGCTGCCTTTTCCACAGCGATTCTAGCGATTACATGTAGTGTTGAATAATTGGGATCTACAGCTAACAAATATACATTAAGGGGAATGATATGAAAGCATTCAAATTCAAGAATTGAGGAACTATGCTTCTGCATTTTAAATGTAATAATCCACATTCCAAAAACGTATATTTTTGAAATTAAAATAATTTATAGAAAATTAATAATTTTGTTTACACTTTTGGACATATAACTCTGACAGTTGTATTACGTACAAAAACAAATTTGTATGTGGTTGTTGTTACGATTGTTGTACAACAACATGTGCTGTTATCTGTATTATTCTACCATGGCTGTTATCGATAAAATAAATTATGACACTTGCAAAACAGAAAAATTTATTGAAGGTTTTGAAATATTTCAGGTCAAAATTAAAATTATGAATAAAAAGTATAAGGTTGAACGGAGTATGTACATTCAAACGAATTTACATGTTGTCGTCTCTATCTTCTCAGGTACGCTTCTTATTAACGAGTTGGAATTTCAGCAAATACTGTAAAAATATGCATACATTTGTCAATTTATGTATCGACTAAAATAATTTTGACAAATGTCTCACCGGTTGAATTTGAAAAAGCAACAAGTAAAAAAAGCTGATCAGTTCGTCCGTACCGAATGAACCATTTGGAAGCAACTTGAAAAGTGTGAAAAAATCCGTAAATAAGGCCCTGCATTTATCAAAATACCGAATATCGGGTGTCGGGTCTGTTCCAAAACTGCTAGAATGTAATTTTTTACTACCATAACAGATTATCCCTTTATGAAAACTAGTACACTCTTGCAGGTACTGGAATAGACCAATAGTGGTATGGGGGCTAAACGAAGCGTGATACTGTATTGCCAACACCAATTTTCGGATAACTTGGTTGAAAAATGTGGCGAAAATCGGAAAAATACCGAACATTGGAAGTTTCAATTTTTGATCTATTGCAGAACTGCAAGAATGTAAAAGGTTTTAATTATGATAAACGATTTTTCCTTTGCAAAACTGGAAAATTCTTGCAGGTACTGGAACAGAGGATATATATATGTAAAGATTCATAGGTAATTTGATGTCATACGAACTTCAAACGCCAAATTTGAAACAATTGCGTCGAAAATGTCACATAAATTCTCACAATACCAGAGAAGATTGTATCTACTTCTGACACCAAATACTATATTTAAAATAATTCCGTTGAACCATGTCGCTTAAATCATCAAAATATCGAATATAGGGATGAACTTTTATATGGGGGCTATACTAAACCGTAGACCTGTATAGGCAAATTTCTGTCAGTAGTATCCATTGCGAACTCCATATTCAAAACGAACGAAAGGCTAGATCGACAGAATTTTATCCTGATCAAGAATGTATAAACTTGTAGGTTCTAAAATATAAATTTCAAGGTGTTACAAATGGAACGACAAAATTATTATACCCTCCATACAAAAATATATTTAAAAAAAGCCAGTAAGGAAGAGTCAAAAGTCGGGCGTGGCCGACTATATGATACTCAATATTACTATGCACAGTTATTTGAGGTAGATCATACCACCTATCAACATTTGGCTTTAGAGCAGTTATAGTTTGGTTTCAGAGGGAGCTAATATATGGGATATATTGTATCGATTTTCACTAAATTTTACAGAGACATTTTAATCTTTTATACCAAATAACATTGCTATTGGGTACATGATATCACTTCGAGAAGGATTATATTAAAACATATATATCAGCAGTCATGTATAGAAGTTTTTGGATCCGACCATGGCCGTATGGGCTGTGTTAATTGAATATAAATAAAAAATAAAATAAATAAATCAGTTTATATCAGTGCGACTTTTGTGTACTCTGCATAAATTCCCATCGTGCCGTATGAACGGGTTAATTCGGGTATTTGATTTTGAAAACGAACAACATACCGTTATATGACGGCTATACCAAAAAATGGACCGATATATCATTTTTAATACCAACCATCCTAGACACAAATTGTTGTGGGCTGTATAGTGATTTCAACAGACAGGCAGACAGACATCGTAAAATTGACTTAGAATTTTATACTGATTATGAATATATATACTTTATGGGGTCTGCTATGAATATTTAGAGTTGTTACAAACGGAATGACAAAGTTAATATACCCTTCCTTCCAAGGTGGAGGGTATAGCAAATAAAAAAATAAATAAAAATAATTCGAATTACAAATTGGAATCCAAAACAAAATGTCGCTACTTATATCTGAAATGATTTGTATTAAATGTGAATACTGTGGATTTCAGTGAGCACATTCTGCCCTAACTTGCAGACATTTATATATTTGGTTGCCTCATCAAATCCACCCATCCATATTGCGATGTCTTTTCTTACAAAAGTTTCGTTAACGGGACGGGAAAAATAATAATAAATTTATAAAGAGCAGGTACATGGCCCATGGGATGGTCTATATAAGGTGGACCAGTAAGCCCATCTGACAACTAAGTTTGCTGTCAACTGTGACTTGAAATTCAAATAACAGAGAGTAAAATCACAATTGTGAAAAAGCACTAAGTTTGTTGTCAAACCAATGTCAAAAGTTATCTTCTTGGCTGACCTTTTCTAGGCCTTGAGCAGGCATACACAAATGTCATAAAGACTAAGAAGCGTGTAATACAATATCAGTGCAATAAATTGGAGTAAGGCAAAACTGTTATATTTATGTTTTTTTTTTTTTTAATAAATCAATTTATATTACTCGTTTCAGGATTTAAAATTAAAATACACTATTTTTCGAACATACAACTCATACAGAATGTTTGGTATTGAAAAAGTTCCTTGTCGACATGGTGATAATGTTTGCCACTCGCTTAAGGCTCCCATTGGATATGTGGGAAAAACGTCTTATAAGATAAAATCAAATTAGAATTTAATGTCATTTGACGACTTACAAACAAGTACACATAGAATACAAATAAAATAAAAAAATATAAAAAACAAGCACGAAAACAAAATTGACGAGCAAAAAACGAGTTAAGTTTATACACATAAAATGAACGAAGTGAAGTAAAACGAAAGAAAACAACAAATTATAATAGAATGTAAAACGCACGCTGAAATCCAAAGAAGGATTGAATGTACACGGCCCCACTTGATGACGATGATAAATGTGTTCATCACACGGAGTATTCTTCATTGTTGCTTAGGGAGCAGCACAACATGCTACTGACTGTGCGCCCAGAGAGATGCGTATTTAAAAATCACTTAGAATATATCAATTCCCAATTTATACAATATTGTATCGAAGGCATACACCGACGAAATGAAGGTATATGGCTTATTGCGTATAACACCATAATCTGGCTCTAAACTTGGTAAGGCACGACTCGAAAAGTTTTGTTGCTGTGATCCAACACCGCGGTGCGTTATTGCTGCCACCGGTTTACGTACATTCTGTTTCATTTTCTCTTTCCGTGCTACCAGCTTTTTTGTTTCCCGCACCATGTAAATGGCATCAGTGGTGGTCATGAAATCACGTATAATCTAAAAAAAAAATGAACCAATGTTAAAAGAATTATTGCATATAGAGCGGTAGCAAGGCTGAGACAATTTGTTAGTTGATAAAAAGGGCAACTTTGAACAACAATCTACCACAATAGCATAGGAATGTCTAGTGGAGTGTAGCCTACCAAAATTCACCCCAACGATTACTTACCCTACGCTTGACCGGGCAATGGGCAAATATCCATATAAGCGTACACAGAGTATTGAAAATTTCACAATCTTTATCGCACCAACGCAGCAACATTTGTGCAATGGTAACCAGGCCACCTTCTTGGAATGTGTTCGCGGTCGTACTATTATAACGAGCCAAATTCAAAATGATGCGACTGCAATACATTATCAGTTGCTTATCGACTTCCGACCGTATGGCCTGTGCCATAATGCCATAGCAGAATGTGGAAATAAAATCCGAACGGCACATTAAAAGATGTGGAACTGTGCGAGAAATACGATCTGTAACAAAAGTAAAGTTTATTTTCATTAAAGGTGCAATGTAAAGAACAGGTGGTAGTTAAACATGTAGGAGGTGAACACGAAGACAGGAATAAAAAAACTGTACACAAAGTGAGTAAATAAGGAGGGATACTTAAAAGTTAATTATACCCTACAACACTATGTGTTGGGGGTATTATAAGTTTGATTGGGCCAGAATTTATGTAACACCTCGAAATATTGGTTTCCCATATAGGAAAGTATATATGGATCTTCCTAGCTCGCCGAGCTGAGTCGATCTAGCTATGTATGTCCGTCCGTCCGTCTGTCCGTCTGTCCATGTTAATTTGTAATCACTCTACAGGTCGCAATTATGGCCCGATCTTCACGAAATTTAGAATGTAGGTGGGGTTAAGGTCAGAATAGAACCCTATTTCTTTTGGAGATGATCGCATAATATTTAGGGGTTGAAATGGACCAAAAACTGAAAAAATTCCTGAATTTGCAGTTGCTCTACAGGTCGCAATTATAGACCAATCGACGCGGAATTGCGCATGTAGCTAGAGTTTAGGGCGGGGAAGAAGCCTACCAATTTGGGTGGTCATCCGATAATATTTAGCGGGTAAAATAGACCATATCTTTTGTGTTGAAAAAAAATCAAAATTTTTCATTAAACCGCGAATATTTTAAATCCCGGCGAAATCAAAAGCCATGACAAGGTCGCTTCTGATCTTTACATTGATGTTAACATCCAACAAATCGGATATATAGCAAAATATGTGCGATATATATGTCTATCAAAGAGGATATGCTTGAAAGATCTCTTATATGTCGAGAACGGCTGAACTGATTTCGACAGTTCTCATTAATTCAGATTGGCTTCTTGGCAGGAAAGAAAAAACGTCTAAAAAAATCGCATAAAAATATCTCTCTAAAGATGAAAATATTGATTTTCTAACATTTTCTCATATTTTTTCAATTTTGTCATATTTTTGGCATATTTCCATTTTGAATTAAACATTTGGTAATATTTCTACAGCTAACAAAACTAAGTAGTTAGGATATCAGGATATCATACAGAGATTGCATTTATGGCCCGATCCTTACGAAATTTTGCATGGGTATAACATAAGGGTCAGAATAGAAGCCTACTCTTTTTGGATATGATCGCCATATATTTAGGGGTTGAAATGGACCAAAAAACTGCAAATTTGTCAGCAGGTTGTAATTATCGCCCGATCCTCAGGCACATTTGAATGTGGGTTACCGGACATTGCAAAAGCCAAGCAGTTTTGGATGGCCATCCAAAAATATTCAATGTGTGAAATAGTTTCCCAACTTTTGTAGACAAGATATGAAAATGTCCATTACAGTGACTTCTTGGAGAATTCCTAAATACAGGAAAGACGCACTTCTGACTATTTCGTTAACGCTGATTTAATTGAAGAATATAGTCAAATGTCTGTATCTCATATAGATGCGTTTAAGTCAAAAACCAATAATAAATGTTAATCTTTTGCCATTTCTGAGAGATTATAGGTCTTTGGGAAATATTGGTTTCAGATCTAGGAAGACCATTTACGTGCAACATCTACCAATAATTAGATTAATTAGAGAACGAAACCTGATGGTTTTCTTTTATTATTTGTCACAATATCTTGTGGAATTCTTTCGAGTATATGGCCTATATAAACTGTATAATTTATTATAGTGTTGTAGGGTATTCAACGGTCGGCGCCGCTCGACTGTAGCCTTTGCTTACTTGTTTTTATTATACCCTCAGCCATTTGGCTAGAGAGGATAGGTCAAAAAGGCCAAAACGTGCCTCATCGAAATAACGGTTTTAGAACCTAGGTCTCATTGAACGGAATCCGTTTCAGGATTTTTGGAGTCGATCTAGTGATGTACGTCCGCCTTGCTGGTTGGTTGGTGCGCACGATAATTGTCGAAGGGAGTATCCGAATTGGCCCAAACATGGTACATCGAAATATTATTACCAAACTTAGATCGAGTTCGGAGATGGGCAATATCGGTCGGTACCTCCGCCACAAAATGTCAACATGTCAAAACAATATTTTACGGCACACAAAGAGAAAGGATTACCTGATTTTGCACCAACTTAACAATTCCTAATATTTACATCCGATTGTCTTCAAATTACACACATCACAATAGTTTTACTAATCCAAGGTCTGATGCGAAAATAGAATATATCGGTCCACTCCTTCTGATACCTCCCCCACAAAGGGTAAACATTTTGAATATCCATGAAGCTCATATAACACAAGATCTGTTATAATGATGGTAGAGATTAGACCATTTCTTCTGGTAACTCCCCCACATCAAAAGGGAAATAAGCATCAACTCTCTTCAAATTTTATGCATACAAACATTTTTGCTAACACAAGATCTGTTGTAAAGATGATATGTATCTAAGAACCCCTTCTGGTACATCAACCGCAAAGGGGTCAATATTTTCGATACTTTCATCTGTCATAACTTGCGAAACAAGTCAGTGATTCTTTACAACTTGCTAATCTAAATATTTCTCTGAACCAGAACCCTAAGATGAATATGGAATTTGTGATTTCGCATAAAATCGGATATAAATGTTCGATTTTCTTGTAATTTTGCCCATACCAATACTTTTATCTGTATTAGATGAAGTATTAATATTAAAATGGAATACTTCGGTCGACTATATCTATATAATATACAAGTGGTTATCGTTAGGGCACTTCAGCATTTAAATGTAAATAAATCGTTTGTGTCTCGCACCATCGCGCGTTACCGTGGTACTGGTAGCGTAACCCGACGGCAAGGAAGAGGACGGATAAAAACAGCGAAATAAGCAGAAATGGTTCGAAAAGTAAAGAAGCGACTTGATCGAAACCCGCGTCGTAGTGGCTGAAAAAAAGCTCGTGAGATGAACATATCGCAATATTCCATTCGGCAAATATTGAAAATGAGCTCAGGGTAAAGCCATTGAAATTCCAAAAAGTGCAAGAACTTACACCGCAACAGAAAGAAAATAGACTCTGAATAGCTAAAGAGTAGCTTCGCTTGGCCGAAAGTGGTGAACTGCCGAATTTGGTTTTCTCCGATGAGAAAACATTCGTTGTCCAGCAGTTTGTAACCAAACAAAATGATCGTGTTTACTTGCCAAAGCTGAAAATGTGCACCTTCGGTTGGCCACCAGAACTCAAGCACCGGCCATGGTGATGGTGTGGGCCGCCATAACAGCCAATGGTCGCTATCCGCTCGTATTAATCGACCGTGGCATCAGAAGCCAAAATATTAAGAGGATGAAGTGGACCAAAAACTGATTTTATTGCTGATTTTGAAGTCGATCTAGACGTCACTATTATAGACCAAGCGACATGAATTTGTGTATGCGGTGAGACTTTGCGGCAGATGTCTACTATATTAGATGGTCATGGGATAATACTTAGCGGCTGAAATGGATCACAAGTTTTGTGTGAAAAATACAATTTCTATTCAACCACGAATATTTTTAATACTGAAAGTCACTTTCTTTGATGAAATCACTAGTACACAAAAAATGGCACATCTGACCTTTACATTGATGCTGATTTCGTATGCGTAAATAGTCAGATATCGGAGATATTGCAAAAACTATACAGAAATCTAAACTTTTAAATATAATTCCTAATCGCCATTAGAACGACAAAATTAAGATTTCGCGCTCCGTGGTTGAAAACATCTGACCTTTAAATTTATATCCCTAACGAACCTTGATATTCGGAATGATATGGTTTAAAATCTACGGAAGCGTTACCGCACATTATAGTGTTATAGGATACTGCATCGTTGGCCCCGCCTAATTGCAGTCTTTTCTTACTTATTGATATTACATTACACGACACGTATCTATATATCGATAATCAAGGGGATATTTTAGCTCTAGAATCGTGAACTATAACTATAAACCAGTGCTGACTGCTCATATAAGTATTTTCTTACAATTGACCCTAGAGCTTGATTCGTTTTACTTCTCGACTGATCGTATGATATTTGTATAAAGCACTACGAGAAAAAAATTCAAATTTCGTTCGTGAGTCCCACCCTTTGAGAAACCACTATCAGCTAATGTCAAAATATCAGCGTAAAAAAAAATTCTCTACTGATATAAAAGAGTAAAAAAACAGTAAGTTCGGCCGGGCAGAACTTTGAATACCCAAATTCCGTGAATAATATCTACATTAGCATCATCAAAATACCGAATATAGGGAGGTGCCATTATATGGGGGCTATACCAAAATGTGGACCTGCACCAACAATTTTCTGTCATAGGCTGTAGTATCCATTACGAACTTCAAATACCAAATTTGAAACATTTCCGGTGAATAATGTCGCTAAAATCAACAAAATACCGAATAACGGGAGGTGCCGTCATACGGGGGCTATACGAAGACGTGGACCTGCACAGACAATTTTCTTTCTTAGGCTGTAGCATCCATTTCGAACTTCAAATATCAAATTTGAAACAATTCCGGTGAATAATTTCGCTAAAATCATCAAAATACCGAATAGCGGGAGGTACCGTTGTATGGGGGCTATACGACGACGTGGACCTGTACAGACAATTTGCTATAATTTTAAACATTTCCGGTGAATAATGTCGCTTTAATCACCAAAATACCGAAAATAGGGAAATACCATTATATGGGGGCTATACCAAAACGTGGACCTACATGGCCCATTTTCAATAGCAAAAGTCCTGCAGACATAATATACTTCTGAGTAAGATTGGATCAACTTACTTCACTAGAGTTATATCCACAGAAGGACGGACATCGTTAAATCGACATAGAATTTTATGCTGATCAAGAACATACAAAAATGTATATTTCGAGGCGTTACAAACGGAATGACAAACTGAATATACCCTCCATACTATGGTGGAGGGTATAAAAATATCATTGCTAGTTCTTAAGTAAAACTTACCCAATCGAACTAAGACATTCAAAGCTTCCGAAGCACTAAAACGACCTCTTAGTATACGTACAGCATCCTGTACCTTAAAACGAATGGTATTGACAGTGTTGGTCGATTCCTTAAGCGCAGCAATATTGTTTCGTATGGCCTTGATGCGAGCATTGTGATAACGTTTCCGAATACGATAACCACGCCAGAAACGTTGGATAATCTTTGCAGCTTTCTTTTGACGCAACAACTCTTTCATGTCCGGGGTCATGAGAGCTTGGAATCGTCGACGAGCCAGAAAACCACGAGCATGGGCCTGAAAATCAACAATATTGTTTTTGAGCTGCAGAAAATGCTCGCGCTGTTCACGCATTAACAAACGACCCCGATATTTCTGTTGCAGATGTATGGTCGTTTTCCGTAACAGTAGAAAATCATAACGCACCCGAAGCATTTCACGATTGGCCCTAAATTTGCGTTGTATACAAATGATAAGAGAACGTATTAGCTGATACTGCGAGCGAATTTGTAGCATTTCGCGATGAGCTCTAAATCGCCGTTGTACGACAATGGCGGCTTGACGTTGTCGCTGGTACTCCGCTTGGACGTTACGCATTTGTAAAGTAGCTCTAACCAATCTTTGTAAAAATATTACTTTTTGCACTGTTTGAAGAAATTTCGTTCGATGTTCACGTGCCAGTCTGGTGGCTCTCCATTTTCTCTGTATGGTAAGACTTGACGTGCGAAGGCGCTTGTAACTATTCTGTTTATTCCTCATCTCCAAAATTGATCTATACCAAGATTGTATTTTTATGGCTGCCAAACGTTGGGCTCTATAGGCATTCTGATATTGTTTCGTTAGTAAATGTGAGCGAAAATAGGTTTGTATACAAATTACTTGAGAGCGAACATAAGTGAAATGCTTCATTTCGATTTCCATTTGTTTTTTCGCTCGAAAACGTCTTTGAACTTGTATAATAAGGGACCTATGATATAGGTACTGCTGGCGGATTTGACGAGCAAGGAGAGTGGCTTTGACACGTAATTGTATGCTAACAATTAGGGAACGTTGACGCAAATATTCCCTACGTTGAGCACGCATAGCTAATGTGGCCCGATATCTTCGTTGTATGCAAACAACAGCCCGTTTTAACTGTTGATAAGCGCCCTGTTGCACTTTCATAACGCGATGCGTGCGATAAGCACGTTGTATGCTTACTGCCGCTTGTCGGAATCTTAAATATGCCTGGCGTTCTTCCCTCATTTGCAGATAATTCCTGAAATGTTCCTGTATACACAGGACTGCTGCTCGAGTCCCTTGATATTTTGCCCTTTGATAACGCATCTTCTTATAAGCATGAAATCGGCTTTGTATAATTTTTATGGCAATCATTTTGTCTCTATATTCACGATATGCCCTGCGCATAAGAAGTTTGGCACGAAATCTTCTTTGAATATTTATAATGCAAGTCCGCAAATGTAAATAGTTTTCTCGTTCGATGCGCATTGCTTTTGTAGCTCGAAATTTTTGTTGAATTACCGTAGCATAGTATTGCATTGCAATAAAATGGATGCGAACGTTACGACTAAGCAGAGTGGCTCGCCATTTCCTTTGAATAATAATAATTTTTTGCCGAATATTCAAATATTGTTGGCGTTGTTGACGCATTAGGACAGTGGCCCGATAACAGCGTTGTACACGTATGGCATTTGTCCTCAACTGTTTGTAGTAATCTCTTTGCTGTTTCATTTCTCTATTGGCACGGAATTTTCTTTGTATAAAAACTGTAGATTTTCTCAATTGTTCGTATTCTGAACGCTGTTGATTCATAAGATAGCGGCTTCGATACATCTTTTGGATAAGTACAACTGCTGACAAAGTTCGTGAATAGCTTTGGCGCGCAACATAGCCTCGCCATAGGGCTTGTATACGACAGGCCGCTGCTTTTCTTTCTTGATGATATTTACATTTTTCTAATATTGCTTGCTCTCTTAAAGCACTAGCTTCCTTCTTCAAACGCCAACGACGTTGGATGCATATTGCACTTTTACGCAACTTTTGGTACTGATCACGTTCCATTTTGCCCTGCAGTGTGGCTCTATACCAATTTTGTATAATAACTATACATTTGAGAGTCATAAGGAATCGTCTGCGCATTAAATGAGAACGGTAATTTTTTTGTAATACCACCGCTGCAGCTGTGCGCTCCTGCCTATAGGCTTCGACCTTTCTGCGGGTTATCAAACCACGATAGAACTTTTGTATAGTGGTAGCTGCCGCTTCTCTTCGCAATTCTTCCTTGCGACGCATACGTCGTGCAATGACCACTTTTAACCAGGAATTACGCCACCATTGTTGAATAACTTTAGCAGCAGCATGAAACTTTGGCGATCGGAATTTATAAATAATTTGCCAGAGCAAAGATAAAGTCTTCTCCCTATGGCCATCAACAATATCGTTGGCACTTATTTCACCCTTTAGGTGGAAGTCCGCTTCACTTAAGGCCTTCAAACCCAAATTGACATTAAATATTCTCTGTAGACGGGATATGGCCGGTACTCTCAACTGTTTTGTTAGATCGTCCCGCAACAATATAATTTCCATTACTCTCGTCAAGCGTATGCCATCACGTAAATCTACGGCCAAATTATTGAAAGCATAGTCGAATTCGTCCAAATAATTTTGCTTGTGTGTTAGCACGTAGCCCAACCGTTTCAAATCTCGTGTTATATCACCCACATTGGCTAAAAGTTCACATGAGAAACGCAACAAGATTTCCCGGGTTTCTTTGTGCGGTGATTTCTTAATGAAAAGGCATGGATTGTGGGTTATAATGCGCTTTTCTTTGGCCTTGTCCAAAAATAGCATCAGGAAAAAGAACTTCTGTAGTGTGAATTTCTTAATGTGTTCGGCGTATTCTTCAGAAAGAGTATAGGCTTTTGAGTATTTTTGTTCTAAGAATTTGTCGCGGAAAAATCTGAAATTAAAAAGAAGAGTAAATTGTGTTCAATTTTTTAAGCAAATATTTATTTATGACTAATAACTTTTTCACCCTTTTTTGTTGATTCGTTTGAGATCAAATGTGGACGCTGGATTAGTTTTAGATTACTATAAGTCTATCTCGTTTTCGTCTGCACGTTACAAACAAATGAAGAAAGACATGAGCGATATACAGGGTGAGATAAAAATACTGCAACCAACGTCAGACTGCTGTCTTTTCAAAGCCACTCGTCCGACAGCTGTTAAAATTATTCCATTATTTCAGAAAAAAGTTATTCGTGATGGAATTCAAACGTGATAGAGTGATTTGTTTATATATGGCTGGAAAACCACAAGTGACTATCGTTAAAGCACTCCAGCATTTAAATGTGACTAAATCTTTTGTGTATTGTACCATCGCTCTTTACGAAGTCGTAGCCCCGGAAGAAAACAGAAACATCAGCAGAAATGGTTCGAAAAGTGAAGAAGCGACTTGATCGAAATCCGCGTCGCAGTGGCCGAAAATTGGCTCGTAAGCTGAACATATCGCATTATTCCATTCGGCAAATATTTAAAAATGAGCTCGGTTTCAAGTCATTAAAATTCCAAAAAGTGCAAAAACTTACACCGCAACAGAAAGAAAATAGACTCAAAAGAGCTGCTTTGCTTGGCCGAAAGTGATGAACTGCCGAATTTGGTCTCCGATAAAAAAAACATTCGTTGTCCAGCAGCTGGTAAACAAACAAAATGATCGTGTTTACTTGCTAAAGAGGTCAGCTGAAAAAAATGCACCTTCGGTTGGCCATCACAACTCAAGCGCCGGCCTTGGTGATGGTGTGGGACGCCATATCATCCGATGGTCTGGAGGGTGTATTAAAGCTTTGGACACGCAAACATTTTGGCCGCAGACCTTGGACATTCCAACAGGACTCAGCACACGCCACCCATGAATGGTTAAAAAATTAGGTTCCTCACTTAATTTCCAGAGCACAATGGTCACCAAAATTTCCGGATACCAATCCGTTGGACTATTGTGTCTGGGTATTTTTGAATGAAGGTTGGCACTAAAAAATACCAAATTATCGATCACCTCAAGCAAGCGTCTCGCCGGGAATGGGCCAAAATACCACAGAGCAACATTCGGGCAGCGTATGACGGTTTCATTGTCGGTTTGAAGGTCATAATTCGTGCCAAAGGTGACCAATTCAATTCTAAACTTCGAATCTAAACTTATTCTAAAATGTAATGCTTGCTATTTCCGACATTTTTTGCTTTCATTCAATGAAATTTAAAAAAAAATGTAAAAATTATGGCGTTTGACTTTGTTGCAGTTTTTTATCTCACCCTGTATATCTAAGCATCTATATGGCAATGGGTGTTTAAGCCAAAGAAGCAGTCGAATGTGATTTAACAATTTTGCATTGGTGTTTGGAATTGATAAAAAAAAACATTGGTGGGATTTTTTGTAATTGGACTTTCGGTAAATTCATTTTTATGATACTGCATAGTCTGCGCCTGCTTCAAACAAAACAGTGCATACAGTGGAATCAATAGTTCGTACAAAACGGCTGAGATCAGTTTAACAAGGTCTAGAAAAATAGTTTCAAGTTCCTTTGTATTTCGCGATAAATATTTAAAAACTCTTCGCACTTGCCGTAGATCAAGCTTTTGTGGAAAAAATCACGACCGCCGAGGTAGATTTTTCAATAGAAAATTGTGTTGTAAAATATTCAAACTTCCAACTCACCTATTCAATATAAATGTGCTCAAACCAACAATATCCCGATTCGATTGAAGATGAATTTTTTCGCCATACACCACTTCTAGACCCAAACGCAGCCACAATGGATTAAAACATAAAAGTAGCTCCAAAATTTCACGTTGTGTAACAACATCTAAATGCAGATTACGATCGCTACGGATGCGTAACGCATTCTTCTGGACATATACAGCCACTTTAGAACAGGGGCCGCGCATTTCTTCACTTAGGAATAGTTGTACAGCTGCTTTGCGTAGCGATTCCAAGCGAAAATTTGTCAAATATGTCATCGACTGTTCCTCTTTAGTGGGTGCCAAGATCAAATCTTTGTGGCGAACTTCATTAAATAATTTACCAACATCGATTTTGGCATTCGAATCCGTATCCAATTCGGCGGGCATGGTAACCAAAGCATTAAGCCATTTTTTGAAATCAATTTGATGTCTATCGACTGCCGCTTCGTCCAAATACATAGTCGAGGCTAAAAAGGGATCACATGTTGTCGTAGCCGCAAATGGATCAGGATTTATATAGGGTTGTAAAAATAATTCCGAATCGTACAATCTTGTGCGGGGTTCTTCTTTCATTTTACGCGGCGTTACTGGTTTCTTAACCAATGACAATGTTTTTGCTAACTTGAATTTTTTGGGTTGGGTCTGAGACCATGACCTAACTTTAGCCATTGCGGCATTTGATGGAGATCGATTATCAAGCTTTTGTCGTTTTGGTGGTGATACTGCGGAATAACTGGATTTGGTGGAACTCGTTTTTGTACTGCATGAACTGATGACCGACTCGACACTTTGGGAATCGGAAAATGACAATTCGTTTGATCTTCTTTTATGGCCATTAGATTCTGTCACGGTATAAAGTTTAGACTTTCCTGTTTTTGTTGCAGACGGCGGGGTGTTGGAAGTGTTCCTTGAATTAATATTTTTTGCTTTATTCACCACTGGGCTGCTCTTTCGACACTTTAATCCAACCTCATTCAAATTGAACCGACTGGATTGAGCAAGAATTTCATTGTGATTGAACATTACATCAGGGTGCGAAATAAGGCTAGTCTGGCTAGCGTTTAGCATATCCACGGAAGTATCTTGAGCGGATTCCACAGGTTTATTGTCCGCACTGCTGCCGATTGTGCCCTGTTTAGAATTGCTAAGTTTGACTTGAGAAGTGGCCTGTTGAAAATACCGATTTTGTTCAAATGCTTTAATGGTTTCCATCTCATTCAGGTTTGGCAATGACCCCTGAGTTAATACTGCAGACTGTGGCGATTTCTGATATAAATCCTTCATGGATTCCGAGTATTTGCGCAATGGTGTTCCCACCAATTTAATGTCGCGCTTAAGGTCTTCTTCTGTTGATGCTTTGGGAGTTTCCACTCGCTGCCCCGTTGGTGTGTTGATAACATTTATCGCATTAGGAGGACTTGAATTTTCTTCTTCTTTTATAATCTCCAGGGGCCTCGCCACGGGTGTTGTACTAATAACAGTTGTTTTATTTAGAGGCAACACTGTTCCCACACTAAGTCCACAATTTGCATCTGACGAACTATTTAAATTCTCTGCAGTATTATCCAAACTCTCACAATGTTTGATATCAAACGTTTTGTTCGTAATGACTATTGTAACACCTTTGGTGTCATTATGTAAATCTTCATTGGAAAGTACACCCTGCTCATCTTCATATAACTCATTCGATAAACGCCTGGGCTTCAATTCCCTGGCGTGGTCTGTGTGATCTGGAGTACTAATTGGCGCCGTTGCCATCGGTGTTGGTAAGGAAGCCAGACTTTCTAAGCGTGATTGAGTGGGTTTGGACAACGTTACAGTAGCGGGTGTAAATTTCAGTTCATCAATCATGTCCAAAACATTAGAGATAGCCATGGGACTAACGTTCTCTTTCAACGCATCCTTCGTGTTATTATCATGGAGAAAATGCGGTGAGAGATTCGATGCTACCTTTATATGATCGCCATTTTCATTTGCATAAATATTGCGTTCAGCTAAAGGTGACGTATGGGCCTGAATATTGTTGGCTTTCAACGTTGCCGTATTATCGCGCGTTACCGGCATTGATGATAGCTTATTGCTAACTCCGGTGCCTTTATGATTGGATGGTTGCGAATGCGATGATGGTGGTGGCTTTGTCTCGTTCCTTCCGACCCCTTGGGATTTGCTACTGTTATTTTCAAGAGCTGTTGACAATCTCTTCTTTTGCAATTGCTGATACTGATGTTGTTGTGTTAATCTGCTAACTTTGCTGGCAGCACTTGTGGGTGATTTAAGTCGCAATGTTTTCACATGTGTACTGTTGCCCGATGATATTGTGGGAAATTTACGCACATTCTGCGTTAGAGGAAAGCCATATGAAGGTAATTAGGGCATGCAACAAAAAAAAATATATAAGTGGTATGAATTTAATCGTTTCGATTATACCAATATGGAAGTGGTAACAAATTTGAATTTAACAGTTTTCATTTACCTTGGCGCTTTTATTTGGTATAGATTTTAAAATGATCATGACGTCTTTGCGAAAATTTCTATCATCGATTAGCTGAAGAGTTTCCTTACACGACACATCAACTTGTGGTGACCATACCATATCCATGGATATTTCACTCTGTGCCGGCACAGAGTTCTCTGTCCACTCGAGGGTAATATTGTGCTCGGGATTTAGTGGCTTGCAAACACTTACCTGAAATAATTAAACGACACTATGAGAAACGAAAGCAAACACAACAAATATCGTAATAAATAATAACAAACTAAAAATAATATTTTAAGTTTTTATGTTGCGGATGTTGATGATGAACGTCTTGAAAATTGTTTTATATTGTGCTAAGGTGACTCTGATATAAACTTATAATTGGACTGTTTAGTCCAACTAGTTTTCCATTGATATTGACCCAGTAAGTTCGTTCGAAGAACTAAAACAACACTCGCTCGTTCATTGCAAGAAGTAAAATTTATAACATCAAGTAAATCATTCAACTGTTTATACAAAATGACTTGAAAATTGGAGAGGACCGATATATCCCATCTTCATAACGAATCTTTTGTTAGTTGTTAGTGGAAATAATGGGATGTTTGAAAGATAAAGAGATTTTATAAACGTTTTAGTTATTCAAAACTTTCACCATTTGTGGCGGAGGTAGCAGGAGGAATTTTCCGGTCTCTACCGTTTTTTTTTAACAGATCCTGTATTGATAGAAATATTCAGATGTACCAAGTCTAAATGGAATCCGATGTTAATTTCGCGTTTTATGAGTTTAATATCCATTAAGCTTCAAAATTATGAACTTTTGTGGGGGATGTACCAGAAGGAGTGAACCGATATATTCCATCTCAACACCAGATCTTGAGTTTATGAAAATATTGGGATGTGTGAAATTTTAAGACAATAGTATTCTTACATCACATTTTATAAGACTTATAATTAATCATACTTGATGGAGTGGACCGATACTATCCACTTCCACACCTGATCTAGCACTGACGCAAATATTGGCATTTGGAGCAAAGTCGGATTATCCTTTCTCTTTTTGTGCAAAAAATATATATTTTGCAAATTTCGACCTTTTGTGGGGGAGGAGTGGACCGATATTGCCCATCTCCGAACTCGATCTAAGTTTGACAAAAATATTAAGATATATCAACTTTGGATCAAATCGGATACTCCCTTCGAGAGTTATAGTGCACACCAGCCAGCCGGCCAGACAGACGGACGGACGGATATCGCTAGGTCGACTCCAAATGTTTTGAAACGGATTTGGTCCAAAGAGACCTAGGGTCTAAAACCGTTATTTTGACTAGGTACGTTTTGACCGTATCAAATAATATATACCCTCTCTAGCCATATGACTGAGGGTATAATAAAGATAGGAAGCGAACATTTGTGGGATAAGTCCACCTGTTTGAACAAACGAAGCTTTAGGTGAGTTCACCTTTCTATTATATGACACAAATCAAGGCAATAATAAGGTGTAATGGGAGACTGCTGCATTTTTTTATTCCCTCCACCATACCTAGTATGGAGGGTATATTAAGTTCGTCATTCCGTTTGTAACTCATCGAAATAATAATTTTAGACATAACAATTTATAGAATTCTCTTTATTTATAGAATTCTTTATAGGAAGAGAACATTTTGAACAGATCAGTTTTTTCCCTGCAGGCAGGTCAAGTTCAAAGATGTTCTATATCGGTTCAAGATATTGTATAGCCCCCATATAACGTTACACCTAAATAATAGGTATTTTGATGATTGCAACCACAAAATGAGATCCTTCTGAGCACTTTACCCTTTGGAAGAGTATTGTGTATATAGGCCCCCCCTATAAGGGTACCTCCCTATGTTCGGTATTTTGATTATTTTAGCAACAATTGAATTTCTCCATACTAGAAGTTCTGTCTAAACACATTAGCCCCTGGGTTGTCTACATAGGTCGACGATATCGTATAGCCCAGTCTATGACAGAAAATAGTCCATGCAGGCCCAGATCTTCGTATATTCTCTATATAACAGTACCTCCTTATATTCGGTATTTTGACGTTTTTATGTACAATATTCAACGAAATTTTTTGAAATTTCGTATTTAAAGTTCCTAATAGGTACTACAGCATGTGACAGAAAATTGTTTATGCGGGTGCAGGCCTTCGTGTAGTTGCCTACGCAGGTCCATTATTATTTTCTACGAGTCCGAATTAAGGTTAGGCAAGTTTATTTGCAAAAAGTCACTGTTCGTAGATAAGAGAAGTAATGGGAATGCAACAAATTTTCTGTCAATTCCTTTTGGTTGTTTATTTTTATACTCGACTATATACTTCGACTAGTCTAAATCAGGACTATCAACAATATTAAAGAGAGAATAGAAAAAGAAATCGAATAAATGTAGGCCTAAATGTAATATACTAGGCCTAATTTTCTTCTGGACATTACATCCCCTTTCATCTAACCAGTTTTGTTAAAATCTCTCGAAAGAAATGCTTCATGGACGAGATTACTTTTTCCGTGATGGAATTCAAGCGTGTGATGTTTTAATATTTGGCTGGAAAACCACAAGTGGCTTTCGTTAGAGCACTCCAGCATTTAAATGTGAATAAATCTTTTGTGTCTCGTAGCATCGCTCGTTACCGTGATACTGATAGCGTAGCCCGACGTGAAGGAAGTGGACGGAAGGAAACAGCAACAACAGCGGAAATGGTTCGAAAAGCAAAGAAGCGACTTGATCGAAACCAGCGTCGCAATGGCCGAAAAATGGCTCATAACCTGAACATATCGATGATAGTGTTTAGGCCGCCGTAACAGCCGATGGTCGATCTCCGCTCGTATTAATCGACCGTAGCATCAGAATGAATGCCAAATATTATCGCGAAAATATTCTGGAGGGTGTATTAAAGCCTTGGGCACGCAAACATTTTGGCCGCAGACCTTTGACATTCCAACAGGACTCAGCACCATCGCACTCAGCACGCGCCACCCAAGAATGGTTACAAAATGAGGTTCCTCGCTTCATTTCCAGCGCAAAATGGCCACCAAAATCTCCGGATAACAATCCGTTGGACTATTGTTTCTGGAGTAATTTAGAAAGCAAGGTTGACACTAAAAAATACCAAAGTATCGATCACCTCAAGCAAGCGCTTCGCCGGGAATGGGCCAAAATACCGCAGAGCAACATTCGGGCAGCGTGTGGCGGTTTCATTGGCCGTTTGAAGGCCATAATTCGTGCCAAAATTAATTCTAAAATTTGATGATATATCCGACGTTTTTGCTTACATTCAAAAAAAAAAAAAAATTAAAAAAATGTAAAAATCATGGCCTTTGACTTTGTTGCAATTTTTTGTATATCACCCTGTATAATCACCGGACCATTGGATTCCATGTTTCTATTTCCCAACAGATCTATGTTTTCTTTTGATGAATTATTTATTAAGTTTCAAGTGGAGACTAATGCTTGACTATCGCGGGGAATTCTTGAACCCGTTCCACATTCCATCTTTGAATTATCAGTATAGACAGCTGCACCGTTTAAGGGTGGGTTGCTTTTGTCTCTGCCTCCAATATTAAATCTGGCATTCACTTAATATCATAAGGCGTTTTGTATCATTAAATAATATTTAGGAGTTTGAGTATTTCCACATTTAATTTTCATAGCTTGTAATCTTCAATACATCAAATTTAGTTTATTCTTGGCAGTTAAATCCCAAGACGTAAGTACCTACCTACTATAGGTAGAAATGCTAAATTTTTTTGTCTACCTACATTATGTATGCATGAAGATTCTCTTACTATTTCCAGTTTCATAATCATTTATGCATCTTCCTATTCCATTTTTTGTTGCACATTTTCACGGATGTCTCTGTGCGTGTGTCCTTAAATTTGTGCACAACAACAAACCATTTATTCAAAAGGCGCTAACATCCATTGCCATGTGTGCGTTTATCAAAATAAACAAAATTGCCGTTGTAAAGGAATTTCACCAGAAGCCTCGTTACCGAGTTAGGCGTCCATCCCCCTTTTATGTAGTCGTATTTGTTTACTAAAATTGACATACATTTTCAAATTGTCCTTTGAAAGTAGCTACCTATAATAAACAAAATGATGGCCCTAAACTGTTGACACGAATAGCTTCATCAGCTAACTAGGCAACCGAATTGTTAAAAGGGGCCTCTAGCAGAGGAACAGAAAGGCAAGCTCCAGCAACGACGTTTATGCCAATTTCTGAAAATTAAAAAATTCTTTCACACGGCTTAATTATTGTTGTTGTATAAATAGTGTGCTCAATTCTTGTCCTTTTTACTTTGGCGTTTTTTTTTTTTTTTTTTCTCTTTTTGTGTGAAAACTAAAATGGATTTAGGCAGGAATGTGAGACTTGAATACAAATTGGCATTATGTATGTACCAATGTTAAAGCAATTTAAGAAAGGAATGACTGTGATGATGAAGGGTAATGCACGTAAGATCAGATATGTGTATATCATATGCACAGGCAGGCATATGCATTTTTTTCGTCTGTCTGCTTGCCCTTATTCGTTTCAACTTAATTTGCACATTCTTCATATTTTGCATTCCCTACACATTCTAATTTATGCGTTCTTACCTCAATATCCATCTCCGAGGGATTTATTATGCGCAGAACTCTTCTTGCTGTTTTTGTTACGGGAACACCTTCGAAGAGAACTATGGATTTGCCGGAAAATGGCGCCATTACCACTTCAGTGGGTTCGCGAGACTCGGCCAGGCGTTTGTTCTTGCATCGCGTTGGTGTCACCTTAACCTATGATGATGATGGAGAGGCAAAAACAAAGGAATCAAAACTTAAACTCTGGCTCGACTTCAGTAATATACCTCGAATGCACTCATATTCACTTTATGTGTGATGGCAGCTCAGGTGTTCGATTCCCACACGGCAGACGCCAGACAAATACGACAAAACAACAAAAGAAGGAATTTTTAATTACAAATCACAATTGAACGGGCAAAACAAAACACAAATATGTCACACAAAATTCCATTCACCGACGAGCACCGTGCACATCAAATTAATAAAAGTGAATTTTTTTTTTTTTTTTCAGACACAAAAAAACAAAACAATTAAAACACAAAACTATTTTGCACTACGAGCTGCCTTTCTTTTCCTCCAGGAGTGGAGTGTATGTGCCGTTAGTTTGCGCTTTGTATTTCAAATAGTTTGAAGTTTGTTTATGTGTCAGCAGCTGTCAATAGGGCGAATGCCATTTATCAATGTTGCCATATTGCTTCGATGTCAATGTGTCAACTTTGTAGTGAAGTAGATGTTGATCTGGCTATGCTAGCAAAAGGTTTGCGCCCACGCTATGTACTATGTGGAAAATATTTGCTTAGTGTAATTGGAACCCATTTTCCATGGTAGAATAAAGACCATAATCCATGTATTAGGTCCCCCTTCCAGCTCAGCTGATTACCAAACGATCGGTCAATTCATGGCCCAATTATAAGGTCTTGCTTCGAGCGAATTAATCTAAAAACAGCTGTTATTTTAACAGATGAAATGTTAAATTCATGCTTGAAGCGAAAATAAATATTTTCGTCTTGACAGAAGAATTTTGTGGCGAATATGTTTGTGGTCAATTTTGTGTATGTATAACAGCTGTGCTGCTCCAAAACGTTTTTTTAAATAATGCCATGATAACGTTAGAACTTTTTGTAGGGTTAACCTACTTTGAGAGGATTTATTTGAAACAAGTAAAAAAGCTGTAAGTTCGGCCGGGCCGAACTTTTAATACCCTCCACCATTTGGTACAAATTTGGCATTTTCTAATAAATAAAATCCGTTAAAAATTCTGTTAAAATCTTAAGAATACTGAATGCATATACGACGACGTGGGCCAGCATAGGCAACTTTTGTCATAAGTTATTACACTATTTAAATGCGAAACTTGAAGAAAAATCTGTTTATAATCTAGCTAATATCATTAAAATACCGAATATGGGGGGTACCGTTATATGGGGGCTATACGAAGACATGGACCTGCGCAGACAATTTTCTGGCATGGGCTGAAGTATCCATTCCGAAATTCACATGCGAAATTTGAAACAATTCCGGTAAATAATGTCGCTAAAATCATCAAAATACCGAATATCGGGGGGTACGGTATATGGGGGCTATATGAAGACGTGGACCTATATGGCCCATTTTCTGTTTTATGCTGCAGTATCTATTACGAACTTCAAACACCAAATTTGGAACGATTTCGCTGAATAATTTCGCTAAAATCATCAAAATACCGAATATCGGGGGGTACCGTTATATGGGGGCTATATGAAGACGTGGACCTATATGGCCCATTTTCTGTTTTATGCTGCAGTATCTATTACGAACTTCAAACACCAAATTTGGAACGATTTCGCTGAATAATTTCGCTAAAATCATCAAAATACCGAATATCGGGGGGTACCGTTATATGGGGGCTATATGAAGAAGTGCACCTATATGGCTCATTTTTTGACTTAGGATGTAGTATCCATTACGAAGTTCAAGTACCAAATTTGAAACGATTGCGGTAAACAATGTCGCAAAAATCATAAAAATACCGAATATCGGGGGGTACCGTTATATGGGGGCTACACGAAGACATGGACCTGCACAGATAATTTTCTGTTTTAGGCTGTAGTATTCATTACGAACTTCAAATGCCAAATTTGAAACAATTCCGGCGAATAATGTCGCTAAAATCATAAAAATACTGAATATCGGGAGGTACAGTTATATGGGGGCTATATGATAACTTGGACCTACATGGCCCATTTACGAACTTAACCTGCCTACTGGCAAAATATACATGTGTGCAAAATTTTAGCCTTCTATCTCAATTTGTTCGAAAGATAGCGTGATTACAACAGACAGACAGACAGACGGACAGACAGACAGACAGACACACAGACAGACAGACGGACATGGCTAAATCGTCTTAGAATTTTACGCTGATCAAGAATATATATACTTTGTTGGGTCTGACATGAGTATTTCGAGGAGTTACAAACGGAATGACAAAATTAATATACCCTCCATAGTATGGTGGAGGGTATAATAAAAGTAATGGATATGACAATTTAAATCCAAATCCAGTGGGTTAACCCTCATATATATAAACGTACTATAAGTACATTTTTATAAGTTTTCTTATGGGAAACCAATCGGGGATAGTTATGATATGCATTTTTCAACAATTTTTAGAAATTGGTTTGACATTTCCATGGTATAATAAGGAGGTAGAACAGCTTCGTAAAACTATAGGAATACAGCTCTGAGGCTATACCCGCTTCTTGTCAGAACTATTCAAAATTGTATGCAACAAGTTGTTTTCATCTATATCACCTTTTTTCTCATTTTTAAAATGACTTAAATAAAGCGAAAGATGAATGAAGTGTCTGGTTTTTATTTGAAAAATATGATCCAGAGTGTCCAATCTTTCAATTCCATGGTTAAGCTGATTAATATCTTCGAAGCGCGCCCCACAATCTACGTTTCTTCCAATCATTGATTTTGAAAATATTTTTTTTTTTATTTTTCAAAACAATTAATATATACACAAAATTTACAGAAGTCGGGCACACTCAGAAAAAAATTGTAATCAGTTGGTAGTTCTACCTTACCTTTTTATTGTACCATGGACACTTCATTGTCCCAGTAGCTATGCAATGCGACTACCTGTATTTTTCTACCATGGTTTTTAGTTTGTTTAAGTTGCAGCGAATTCAAATTTAATTGACAGATCGTATGGTAATCAGCTGAGCTGGAAGTGGGACCTTATACATGGATCATGGATCGGTCGATTACATTTGAATTCGCTGCAACCAAAACAAACTGCAAAACTATGGTAGAAGAATACTGGTAGTCGTAACGCATACCTGCTGGGACAATGAACTGTCAAACCAATTTTTAAATAGAAAATTTTAAATGAAAAATTATTCAAATTTCAAAAATTGTTGAAAAATGCATATCATAACAACCTCCGATTGGTGTCGTATAAGAAAACTTATAAAAATGTAATGTATTCTTCTACTATACAGCAGAGCTGTGTTACGATCAGCCTTGATGGAGCTGGGCGTTATGTCATTATGTACCGCCTAAATTAGACGACATATTGTGGCCGCTTGACGCGGTGCATGGTGGGGTTCCGACAAGCTCAATCGGGGCACATTTTTTTTTTATCAGGGGGTTCCCAACCCTTCCACCATCAGCCCTAGGTGTCGAACAATTATAAAGGAAACAGAAAATGAACACAAAAAAAAAAAAAACAAATAAAAATAAAACGACAAACACGATATATGACCATGACAAGGGAACTTGGTATTTTGGTTCCCACACTTTGCCCGCCCATCCTTGACCCTTTGATCCAGAACAAATAATTGATAATTTTAAAGGGCCCCAAAACCCACTAACACTTACCACTCAGTTACATACAGCCTAGATTCCTCTCTTACAAGAAACACTTAGAAGTTCATATTACTAAACATATAAAACATTAAAACAATTTATTTTCATTTCGTCTTAATCCTAATAACTAAGTCTAAACAAAACAAATTTAATTCTGGAATTCCTAACACCTTTAATTTTCATGAGCCATTACTCAGGCAACCACCAAATTATCTTAGGACTTACAAAATATTTGCCAAATCTGGCCGATCACACGAATTTTATAAATTCCCTAAAAGAGCTCTCTTAGTAATTATTTTTGGACATGACCATTCAGTCCATGCGAAAAGAATATTTAAATGTCCTATTCTACTGGGGTAACCCTACACTCATTTCTTTTAACTGGGTGTTAAAAAATCCTAACAAAACATCGATAACTCAACAAATGAACCTTATATACTAACTTACTATTAATGGACGTTCACACTTAATCTAAGATTAAAACATAAATATAATTAGTCTTATTTTGTCCGTCTCTGTTTGTTGTGATTTTTTATGTCTCAATTCAATGTAAATTTAATGTTATTTCTTTTTTTTGTTAAATTTTCAGATTTTTTTGGTCAGCGCGTCATGGACGTTTTTAGCGCTTAATTTTGACCGGCCATTGGAGGCAACTGCCAATTTTTGTCCAGGAGAATCTCGGCTTGTTAGGTATGTATAAAAAAAATGTGTGATTTTACCTTTTTATCGCCGGTACTTATCGACTTTTTCTCCTTTTAGACAAAAGACATCAAAAATGGTTTTTACTGCCAACTCACACAAGGCCAGTTTCCATCAGCCAAACAAGACAATCACGGGAACAAATTCAAACACAAATTGGGCAGCTGTTTATCCTGGCGGGTTTCCAGAAATTCCGGATTTGCCAAAACTGAACACCTCCAGGAAGAAGTCTGGAGAAGCCAATATTTTTTTGTTCGGGGCTATAGTTGGCGCGACTTCTAAACACAAACAACACATATTACAACACAAACCTTCCTCTGTAAAATTTTCACTCTACTTACTACTATTTCGTTCGCACGTACACATAAATTAAATTGTCCAAAATGAACACAAATCAACACACCACAATTTGACATTAAATTCAATAAATATTCCACTGTTATTTTATTTTGACGATGAGGCTTATTTCCCGGACAAATGGTATTTTTCCATAACAGAACAAGACGCATTAACGAAATTTTCCCCGCTACGCCTTTTTATAGGGCAAAAACTGATGCCAGTTTTTCCCTCTTTCCAAAATTTTCGCGGATTTTTCCTCAATTTATTCATTTTTCCTTTGACCCGCACCTACATATCCCTACACCCCACAGAGTTGCATTCCTCATTCCACTTACAGTGATGGGTGGCAACGCTGAAAATCTGTACCGATCCGGCCACTTCGCATATCCGGCTCTCTCATTTTTTCGCCGGCCGAGGAAGACAGCAACTATGCTGGTAGTAAATTTATTAAAATTTTAAATATTTCTGGGTCACATGCAACAGCTGTTATACATACAAAAAATTGACAACAAACATATTCGCAACAAAATTTTTCTGTCAAGGCGAAAAAATGTACTTTCGCCTTAAGCATGCATTTTGACATTTCATCGAATAAAAAAACAGCTGTTCTTAGATAATTTCGCTCGACACATGACAGAATAATACAGGTAGTCGCATCGACACAGCTGCTAGGACAATGAACTGTCAAACCGATTTTGATCTCGTAAAAATCGTGAATGAAAAATTATTGAAATTTGTAAAAATTGTTGAAAAATACATATCATTACGACCTCCGATTTGCGTCGTATAAGAAAATATATAAAAATCGATTTATTTTTGACACAGCACTTAACAAATTTTGACATATCAATGTTGCGTTGATGCATGAATTCTAAAAAGAAGACAAAATAGATTCTTGTAGCCATTGGAATTTGAACACAGTTGTTCGCCCTCAGAATTACGTACACGAATCAAACAAACAACTATATCCTCCACCTTAATGCTAGGAACACAATTGGTGCGAACGACGATTTTTTCGAGGCGAATGTTCGTCGACAAAAATAAAAAACATATGCACACAATCACGGCACCGGCGAGAATTTTGTCGGACACCGCGAACTCAATTAACTTTATTTCTATTTCATACGCCGGCGAACGGCGAACAAAACAGTACAAGGTGGCCATACTTGTACGAATTTTATATGTTTTAGTAAATAAAGTTACTTTTTACTCTAAAATTTGTTATGGTCACTCTACTATCTGTTACTCGTATAAAAAACACAATTAATTTGTTTATTTATTTGTGTACTTGCGCCTGAGTGAAGATGGATATCAGTTAAATTATAATAGAGAACGTAAAGAATTATGAGTTCTTGCATAATTTGGCCTCAAAAGACTACTGAGCAAAAAGTAAACAACTTCATCAGCTGTTTTATAATTTCGTCGGTATTGTGTTCCTACGACGAATTTACACGGCTCGTTTTGTCGCCGCGTAGGGCGAAATTCGTCGTTCGCTCCAATTGTGTTCCTAGCATAAGGTGCATGTACATAAAAAGCTTGAAGCATAGTAGAAGAATACAGGTAGTCGCTTCGACACAGCTGCTGGGACAATGAACTGTCAAACCGATTTTGGAATTGAAAATGTTGAATGAAAAATTACTACAATTTGTAAAAATTGTTGAGAAATGCATATTGTAACAACCTCCGATTTGCATCGTATAAGAAAATATATAAAAATGTACTTATCTTTGACAAAACAATTTTAAAATTTTGACATATCAATGTTCGCAAGCGTTGATGCATCTACTTATATTCTTCTACCATGGCTTGAAATGTCATAAAATATGCCTAGCCGTGACTTTAAGCTTCTTAAGTACTTACACCTTTAGTATGGATGGTATATTATGTTTGTCATTCCGTTTGTAACATCTCGAAATATATAATTTAGTACCTTCAAGATATATATTTTATTGATTGCATAAAGGTGAGAACATGGTAAAATTAAGAAGGTAAAGTCATTTCAAATGAGCAAACATATCTCCGCATTTTCTGTAGATAATCTTGTCAAATTTCACTGCATGAAAACTAGGTTTCCATCTCTGATTTGTGTATTTATATAAAATGTTTTTTTTTTTTTGACTGGCCCAAGTCATCGGCTGGCCTTTTTGTAGAGGTGCGAAGGAGTTTTAGGTTGACTTATTATATCGATGGGTTACAAACGGAATGACGAACTTAATATGCCCTACATACTATGTATGGTGGAGGGTATAAAAATATTGGAAATAGCATCACATTTTAGAATAAGTTTAGATTTCCTTGCTTTCCAAAATACTCCAGATACAATAGTCCAACGGATTGGTATCCGAAGATTTTGGTTGCCATTGTGCGCTGTAAATGAAGCGAAGAACCTCATTTTGTAACCATTCTTGGGTGGCGCGTGCTGAGTGCGATGGTGCTGAGTCCTGTTGGAATGTCAAGGTTTGTGGCCAAAATGTTTGCATACCCAAGGCTTTAATCCACCCTCCATAATATTTTCGCGATAATATTCGGCATTTATTCTGATGCCGCGGTCGATTAATATGAGCGGGGAGCGACCATCGTCTGTTATGGTGGCCCACACCATCACCATGGCCGGCGCTTGTGTTCTGGTGGCCAACCGAAGGTGCACATTTTCAGCTGACCTCTTTGGGAAGTGAACACGATCATTTTGTTTGTTTACACCGTATTCGGCAGTTCACCACTTTCTTCCAAGCGAAGCAACTCTTTAGCTCTTTGGAGTCTATTTTCTTTCTGTTGCGGTGTAAGTTCTTGCACTTTTTGTAATTTTAATGGCTTTAGCCCGAGTCGCTTCTTTACTTTTCGAACCATTTCTGCTGTTGTTGCTGTTTTCTTCCGTCCACTTCCTTCACGTCGGGCTACGCTACCAGTATCACGGTAACAAGCGATCGTACGAGACTCAAAAGATTAATTCACATTTAAATGCTGGAGTGCTCTAACGATAGCCACTTGGGGTTTTCCAGCCAAATATAAAGAAATCACACCATCACGCTTGAATTCCATCACGAATATCTTTTCGTCTGGAATATTCTCACGAAAATGCTTTTGTACGCTTGTAATTTTGACATCTGTCGGACGAGTGGTTTAGAAATGACTGCAGTCGGCAGTTGGTTGCAGTTTTTTCATCTCACCCAGTATGGGAGCTATAGCTATATCTGAACCGATTTACACTAAATTTGAAGTACTGGTACTTTCATCTCAATCAGATAATAATTGCGACCTGCATTTTGTTCACAAGAATACATGAACGGACGTACATGCATAAATTGTGAGTTTGTATACGCTACACCACAAGGTGGTCAGGGTATTATATCTTTGTGCATTTGTTTGTAACAGGCAAAAGGAAACGAGATAGACCCATAGCTCCTTTTGATGATCTGCATAGAATCACATTCAGAGTCGATTTATGCATGTCCGTCCGTCTGTCCATGTATTTTTGTAAACAAAGTACAGTTCGCATTTATTACCTGATCCAGATGAAATTTTGCACAAATCATTTGTTTGGCCCAAGGACGAAACCTATTGAAATTGGAGATAATCGGTAAAAATTTAGATATAGCTCCCATATATATCTTCGTCCGATTTGACTTTTTGTTGTGCACCAAACGTGTAATATCAGTCCGAATAGTATGGAATTTTGCACATATAACCAAATTAGGCCTGAAAATAAGTATGTCAAATTTGATCGAAATCGGCTTAGATATAGCTATAGCTCCCATATATATTGTTCATCCGATTTGTTATTTTTGTCCTCCGCTGCCGTAATATGCACCCTGTAACAACAATATTTGGGGAAATTTATCAAATACAGCTCAGAAATACATGTGCTAAATTTTATCGTGATCGCTTCAGATTAGGATATATCTCCCATATATAACATCGTCCGATTTAGCTTTTATTGTGCACCAAACGTCTAATATTTGCCCAAATGGGATAAATTGAGTCTAGAAGCTAGTATGTCAAATTTGGTGAAGATCGGTTCAGATAAAGCTATAGCTCCCATATATACTGTTCATCCGATTTGTTATAATTGTTACCCACAGCCGTAACATACACTCCGTAACAACGATATTCAGGGAAATATATCAAACACAGCTCAGAAATATCTTTGCCAAATTCTGATTGGATATAGCTCCCAAATATATCTTTATCCGATTTCAAATTAATTGTGCACAAATGGGCAATACAAGTCCGAATTTAAAAGATACAAATGCTTCGGCATATTTAGTCCTTTGAACTTTAAATTATTATTATAATCATAGCGTGTATGATGGAATTCTGCCATAAAAACTTTTAATTGTTATGCGGAGCTCTACTAATTTAGCAAAGTGGTGTAGGGTACCATAAAGTCGGCCCCGTTCGACTTTAAGACTTTCTTTACTGGTTAAATTTAAATAACCAAATTTTTCAAATGCTGGTGACAGTACAGCAACTGTAGGAAGAAAAGGAAGGTGAAATATTTGCAGGTTAATGAAGAAATACTGAATATGTATTCTACATACACACATATATAAAAATGCAGTCTCTTGGGTACCTCAATAGCAGTATGCAGCAGATGTTCATACTCAGATGATATGAACAGCAAAGAGAGGAACGAGTAGAAACGACGTTAAGTTCGTCTGAGTCGACCTTGTTATACCCACCAACAAGTGCAAGTTTTATTTATGGCTAAATCGGCTATTCTGAAAATCTCTAAATTTGCAAGTTTCGGATATAGCCCGTTTGTCCCACCAGAGGGTGAGGCTACATACGCAGCTTGGCATCATGGCGAGGCATATAAATATCAAATTATAAGGAGAAACGACGGCAGGATTCGAGTGCGGCTATGGCATCCCTTCATGATATGTCACAAAAACTGCCATGCAAAGACATCAAGCTGCTTATGTATCCACACCTTTAGGAGTGTAGGGGTTTTCCCATATTTACTTTGAACATTTAACTTTGCTTTTTAATTGAAACTATGTAGCCTTAGGTTTTGGTTTATACATATTTTGAATTCATGTAATACACATTTTTTCATTCTTAAAAATATTTTCAACTAACGAAGTTGGTTTTTTATTAAAATAAATAATTATTAATATTTTTATAATAAATTGTGTTTTAACCACAATTTGGTGACCCCGATAATTGAAATGGCTGAAGAAAACGTTCGCACATCGCAGTCAGGAGGAGATACGCATTTAGTTGGGGATTCTCATCCCTCGAATTCAATGCACATTTTTGCTGCTAGAATTGCAAAACTGCCCCCATTTTGGCGTGAGGAGCCCGAAATTTGGTTCTTACAAGTCGAATCCAGCTTCAATTTAAATGGAATTACGCAAGATTCTACTAAATATGAATATCTGATTAGTCATCTGGACCCATCAATTTTGTTTGTATTGAAGGATATCGTGATAAATCCACCATCAACTGGAAGATACGCAGCAATGAAAGCTAGAATAATCAAACATTTCGCTGAATCAGATGAGTCGCAGTTGAAGAAATTGCTGAGCGGTTTGGAATTAGGTGATCAAAAGCCGTCACATCTTCTACATAGAATGAAATCTCTTGCTGGCACCATGGTAAGCAATGAAATTATGCGCACGTTGTTTATGGACCGTCTTCCAGAAAATGTTAAATGCATCCTCGCTGTAACCGATACCATGGACTTAGATAATCTATCTGGTATAGCAGACAAAATTTACGAACAATTTTCAGCATCAACAACAATTTCCGAAATTTCTTCAAATAATAAAACTAACCAAGATTCATCCGGGTTGGATGGTAAGTTGAATGAAATTATTCATCGAATTGATGCGCTCGAACGGCGCTCCCGTCAACACCAAGCGAAACAAATTGTGCAAGTCCCACGAGCTCGATCTAAATCTAGAAGCCGTAAAGACTCGGGTTTGTGTTGGTATCATTGGCGATTTGCTGATAAAGCATCAAAATGCGTTCAACCATGTAAGTTTCAATTATCAAAAAACTAGTAAAACCATCGTGTGACAGTTCGGCGTCTCTCGGCGATGGTAGTAATAATCGTTTATTTATTACTGAACGCCGTACTAAAATAAAATACTTGATTGATTCTGGAGCTGACATTTCAATTTTTCCATGCAAATCCTCAAAAAACCCTTCAAAGCTAGTTTTATATGCTGCCAACAATACTCCTATCTCAACGTTTGGTGAGAAACTTATTGTTCTCGATTTGGGTTTAAGAAGAGAATTTAAATGGGTATTCATTTTGGCCGATGTACCCAAACCAATCATTGGTGCCGATTTTTTAAAATTCTTTCATTTATTGCCAGATCTTCAAAGAAAATGCTTAGTCGATGGGAACACTTTTTTGAATTCACCACTATCAAGCTTGGGTTGCTCTAATATTCAAATAAAAATGGTTACAGATGAAATCACGAAATTGTAAAACAATATCCTGAATTACTTTCGCATAACCTTAACAAAATAGATGTCCAACACCAAGTGTTACATCAAATTACTACTAACGGAAACCCAGTTAAGGCAAGGCCCCGAAGATTAGATCCTGAGAAATTAGCTGCTGCAAAGGTTGAGTTTCAGTATCTTATGGAAAAAGGTATTATTCGTCCCAGTAATAGTAATTGGTCCAATCCATTACATATGGTCCGCAAATCGGATGGTTCTTGGCGTCCTTGTGGGGACTATAGGGCACTGAACAAAATAACTGTCCCAGATAGTTACCCTATACCATACCTTAACGATTTTTCCATGTTATTATCTGGTTCCACTGTATTTTCAAAATTTGACTTGCTGAAAGCTTATTACCAGATACCAGTAAATCAAGCGGACATTCCAAAAACTGCTGTCATAACTCCGTTTGGTCTGTTCGAATTCTTAAGAATGCCATTCGGGTTATGTAACGCGGCGCAGACTTTTCAGCGTTTTATGGATGAAGTTGTTAGAGGCCTTGATTTCGTCGTAGTATATCTGGATGATGTGCTAGTTTTCTCCAAATCTGAAGAAGAACATTTGGAACATATTAAGCAGCTATTGGAACGTTTTAAGAAGTACGGCATTATTATAAATGCCGGTAAGTGTGAACTTGGTGTGAACGAAATTGATTTTTTAGGCCATACAATATCATATAAAGGCGTCAGTCCAATGAAGAAAAAGGTTGAAGCAGTTCTGAGTTACAATCAACCATCAACAATCCATTCACTTCGTCAATTTTTGGCACTAATCAATTTTTATCGGAAGTTTTTACCAAAAGGAGCCGAAACACAGGCGCCTCTGAATAGTTTATTGATCGGTGCAAAAAAGAAGGATATGCGTCCAGTTCCATGGACTAACGAAACCCGGGAAGCCTTCATTAAATGTAAACAGGAGTTAGCCGATGCAACTACTTTGTCTTTTCCTTTGCCGAACGCAACAATAGGCCTTAAAGTCGATGCGAGTTCTTTTGGAATGGGTGCTGTGCTTGAACAAAATGTAAACGGTTCATGGCAACCATTGGGATTTTTCTCTAAAAAACTAAATGACGCTCAGAAGAAGTATAGTACTTATGATCGAGAATTATTAGCCATATATTCCGCTATCAAGTACTTTCGACATTTACTTGAGGGAAGGCCATTTAAAATATTCACGGATCATAAGCCTCTCATTTACGCATTCCATCAAAATTTGGACAAGGCCTCACCTCGGCAATGCCGTCATCTGGATTATATAGCGCAGTTTTCCACTGATATTAACCACATCGCTGGAAAAGAGAATATAGTAGCTGATTCTCTTTCAAGAATAGAAGAAATCAGTACGAAAGGAATAGATTATAGCAAATTGTGTCAACAACAGCAGCAAGACATAGAAATTAAGGAATTAATTAATAAGGATGGACCTTATTCAATTAAGTTGCTAAATTTTCCATTGGGGAATTATCAAATATATTGTGATGTTTCTCAAGGAACTATACGACCTTATATTCCATCTACTTTTAGAAAAGATGTCTTCAATGCAGTACATAATTTATCTCATGGTGGTATTCGGACAACGAGAAAGATGATATCGCAACGATTTTTTTGGCCATCCATGAATAAGGATGTTGGCAATATGGTTCGAAGCTGTTTACCATGTCAACGCAATAAAATTGACAGACATACTTCGAGTCCAACTATGAATATTCCAATTGAAAGCAGCCGTTTTTCAGAGGTACACATAGACATAGTTGGACCATTACCACAATCTGAGGGTAATACATACTTGTTAACGTGTATGGATCGTTTTACTCGATGGCCAGAAGCATTTCCGATCCCTGATATTAGGGCGGAAACAATTTGCAAAACATTTTGGAACGGATGGATATGTAGATTTGGTTGTCCGAATGCTTTAATTTCAGATAGAGGAAGCCAATTTTTATCTAGTCTTATGAAACAATTAACAACATCACTCGGTATACAACATCGTTTTTCAACATCTTATCACCCACAAAGTAACGGGTTGCTGGAGAGATTCCACAGGACATTAAAGGCGGGTCTACGATGCTCTGAAAACAATCAATGGACAGTTTCACTTTATCCAGTACTACTCGGAATACGTGCTAGTTACAAAGAAGATTTAAAAGCATCGGTTGCAGAATTGGTCTATGGTCAATCCCTCAAAATACCAGGAGATTTCTTCACAGTTCCGAAATTTGAAGATCCTAGTTCCCTAGTAACCACTCTTCGGAAATCCATGTGTGATTTGCAGCCAACACCAACATCAATGCATTCGAACAACAAACCTTTTATTAGCAAGAACCTCTTAACATGCACTCATGTTTGGATTCGAGTTGATGCAAAAACAAAATCTTTAGGACAGAAATACACCGGCCCATATGAAATCTGCAAACGAACCCCGAAATATTTCCAAGTTAAGATAAACGACAAATTGCAAAACGTTTCCATAAACCGACTTAAAGCAGTATATACTGAATATGATATATAATTGGTTTGCTAAATTTAGTTTAAATTCAGGGGGGAGTGTTGTAGGGGTTTTCCCATATTTACTTTGAACATTTAACTTTGCTTTTTAATTGAAACTATGTAGCCTTAGGTTTTGGTTTATACATATTTTGAATTCATGTAATACACATTTTTTCATTCTTAAAAATATTTTCAAATAACGAAGTTGGTTTTTTATTAAAATAAATAATTATTAATATTTTTATAATAAATTGTGTTTTAACCACAAGGAGTATAACAAACGTATATGCCAAATTTCATTCATTTATCGACTTAGAATTTTGTTGTTGCAAACGGAATAACAAATATAATATGTATACCATATCCATCTATATATGATGCAAGTGTATACAAAGAAACGTAAATGTTAATCATAAATCAAATATTTGTTTAGCTTTTTTGCACACCTCGTGCACCCTCTGAATTCTTTTGAAAAAAAGAAAAATAGGAAATTTGCTTTGGCTGCCAGCTGTGTAGCTGACTGATGCCTCGCAGTCTTGCGTCGGACCATGTGAATAGAGTTAACATCTCCTTTGAATTTCTATTTGCATATGTATGTACGTATGTGTGTATGTATGTATATCTTCATGAAAATGTTGAAAGGGATGTAATCCTTAAGAAGTGTTGTTTTTATGTCAATTTTAAGTATAACATCCTTATCAGATGATTTTGTGTTAACGTGTACGTTTGTATATTTCGCACACACTCATAAAATAGACAAATTTAGTTTACTCTGAGTATGTGCGTGTGTGTTCCTTAATATGGGACATGTCACTAAAAATATTAAATAATTTAAGGTGAAAGTACATAAAAGGCTTTTTTGACTGACTTAAGTCATCCACTGGCTTTTTCGCAGAGGAACAAAGAAGTTTTAGGTTGACTTAGTTCGATTTTAAGGTGAGGGTACGTAAGCCGCTTGAAGTCTTCGCATAGCATATTGTGTGACATATAATAAAGGAATGCCAGAGTCGCACTCGAATTCTGCCGTGGTTTCCTCTTATAATTTGACATTAATATGCCTAGCCATGATGCCATGCTGCTTATGTACCCTCAATTTTATATATTCTTACCTTTAAAATGTTTAATGAATTCAAGCCACTCGTCCGACAGCTGTTAAAATTATTTCAGTGTTCACAATGGTACAAAAGCATTATGGTGAGAATTTTCCAGAATTTTATTCGTGATGGAATTCAAGCGTGATATGGTGATTTCTTTATATTTGGCTGGAAAACTACAAGTGGCTTCTTGTGTTACATTTCTTTAGAAAAATTATTTTGGGAGAGGAAAAGTTGGTGTCACATACGCCCTAAATATTGTAGTTTCCTCCAGAAAAATCTCCCTTGTATTCTAACAACAAGTAAAAAAGCTGTAAGTTGGGCAGAGCCGAACTTTCAATATCCTCCACCATTCGGAACGAATTTGACAATTTTCAAAAAATAAAATCCGTTAAAAATTCTGTTAAAATCTTAAAAATACTGAATGTAACTGATATATTAGGGTCTATACGACGTGGACCTGCACAGGCAACTTTTGTCATAAGCTATTACAATATTCAAATCCGAAACTTGAAAAAAAAAATCGGTGAATAATGTCGCTAAAATCTTCAAAATACCGAATATCGGGAGGTACCTTTATATGGGGCTATACGAAGCCGTAGGCCTGCAGAGACAATTTTCTGTCATAGGCTGTAGTATCCATTACGAACTTCAAATACCAAATTTGTAACAATTCCGGTGAATAATGTTGCTAAAATCATCAAAATACCGACTATTCAGTTTGAGATAAAAAACTGCAACAAAGTCAAACGCCATAATTTTTACATTTTTTTTTAATTTTAAATGTCGAAAATAGCAACAAATTTTAGAATAAGATTAGATTTGTTCGAACTAGTCACCTTTGACACGAATTATGACCTTCAAACGACCAATGAAACCGTCACACGCTGCCCGAATGGCGCTCTGCGGCATTTTTGTCCATTCTCGTCGAAGCGCTTGATTGAGGTGATCGACACTTTGGTATTTTTTAGTGCCAACCTTGCTTTCCACAATACATCCTTTTGAGACTGGACTTAGAGGCAGAACCTGATTGAATAGAGTCAGAAAATGGAAACCGAACGAACACAGTTGTATGAGCTGCTACAACAACAACAATACTCCAGACACAATACTCCAACGGATTGGTATTCGGAGATTTCGATGGCGATTGTGCGCTGGAAATGAAGCGAGGAACCTCATTTTGTAACCCTTCTTGGGTGGCACGTGCTGAGTGCGATGGTGCTGAGTCCTGTTGGAATGTCCAATGTTTGCGTGCCCAAGGCTTTAATACACTCCCCAGAATATTTTTGGCATTTATTCTGATGCCACGGTCAATTAACTCGAGCGGAGAGCGACCATCGTCAGTTATGGCGGCCCACACCACCGCTTCGCCGTCGCTTGAGTTCTGGTGGCCAACCAAAGTTGCACATTTTCAGCTGAGCTCTTTGGCAAGTAAACACGATCATTTTGTTTGTTTACAAACTGCTGGAAATCGAATGTTTTCTCATCGGAGCGGAGAAAACCAAATTCGGCAGTTCACTACTTTCGGTCAAGCGAAGCAGCTTTTTAGCTCTTTTGAGTCTATTTTCGTTCTGTTGCGGTGTAAGTTCTTGCACTTTTTGGAATTTGAATGGCTTTACCCCGAGTCGCTTCTTTACTTTTCAAACCATTTCTACTGATGTTGCTGTTTTCTTCCGTCCAATAAACTGGAATAATTTTAACAGTTGTCGGACGAGTGGCTTAGAAATGACAGCAGTCTGAAGTTGGTTGCAGTACATAAGCCGCTTGAAGTCTTCGCATGGCATATTGTGTGACACTCGAATTCTGCCGTCATTTCCACTTATAATTTGACATTAATATGCCATCCATGATGCCATGCTGCTAATGTACCCTCACATTTGTGTATTCCCACCTTTAAAATGTTTAATGGATTATAATATCGTGTCATATATTGATATTTTGCAATAAAAAGCCAGTAAAGAAAGTCTTAAAGTCGGGCAGGGCCTACTTTATGATACCCTACACCACTTTGCTAATTTAGTAGAGCTCCGCATAGCAATTAAACTTTTTTATGGGAGAATTTAACCATACACGCTATGGTTATAGTTATAATTTCAAGTTGAAAGGACTAACTATGCCCAAGCATTTGTATCTTTTAAATTCGGACACGTATTGCCCATGTGGTGCACAATTAATTTGAAGTCGGATATATATATATATATATATATATATATATATATATATATATATATATATATATATATATATATATATATATATATATATATATATATATATATATATATATATATATGGGAGATATATCCAAATCTGAACCGATCTCGATAATATTTAGCAAACGTATTTCTGACCTGTATTTGCTATATTTCCCTGAATATCGTAGTTACAGAGTGCATATTACGGCTGCGGAGAGCAAAAATAACAAATTGGATGAACAAGATATATGGGAGCTATAGCTATATCTAAACCGATTTCGATCAAATTTGGCATACTTATTTTCAGGCCTAATTTGTATATGTAAAATTCCATACTATTCGGGCTGATATTACACGTTTGGTGCACAATAAAAGGCAAATCGGACGAAGATATATATGGGAGCTATATCTAAATTTTGACCGATCATCTCCAATTTCAATAGGGTTCGTCGTTGGGCCAAACAAATGGTCTGTGCAAAATTTCTTCTGGATAGGGCAATAAATTCGAACTGTACTTTGTTTACAAAAATACATGGACAGACGGACGGACATGCATAAATCGACTCAGAATGTGATTTTTCCTTTTGCTTGTTACAAACAAATGCACAAAGACATAATACCCTGACCACCTTGTGGTGTAGGGTATAATGAAAAATTTAAGAGATTCATACTCAACTGAAAGAATCGATGTTTATGCAATCCGTTATCCGTTTTGACTGATTTGTGTGCATTCCAGTTAACTTCCATTCAATTTTGCTGGGTAGTCAAGCATACAGTTTTGAAGTAGATTTGCTCATATTTCAAAATGTTTTAAAATATGTTTTTTTTTTTTGAAGTAAAATATAAGGAATTTACAAGTATGAGAGGGAGTGAGGGAGAGAGAGAGAGAGAGAGAGGGAGAGAGAGAGAGAGAGGGAGAGTTCATTGAATCATCTACGCCCTCAAATAATTTTATACAAAATGGGAAAATAGAAATTTTATGCTAGACAGAAAATGGCCTTATTTCACACACACGCACACACATACACAAGTGCAGTCAAATAAAGCTTTAAATTATCATAATATATTTAGAATGTTATGATTTTATGCTATGGTCATTACGTTTTCGTACGAGTGCTGTATGTATGATTCTAACATGAATAATAGTATATAAAGGCGGTATCATGGCTATTTTTAACTCTTTACTTGAAATAATTTGGTGTAGGGTAAGTGCGCCTAAGTTCGGCATGTCCCAGTAGTCGGCAGTTTTGAAATTTAATCTTAAATAACTAAGAATAGAATTGACCAAATAATTAAATAATTGAAAAAACATCGTCAACAGTGTTCTCTGCTCTCTTTCTGTAAAAAAACATTGAGCTCCGACCATTTATTACGAGAGAATAACGGTTTTCGTCAGTGAGTTTCTTCCAACGTGTGCGATAGTGCTTGTTTGTAAAGAAAAAAATAGTGGTGGCGTCAACTTAATAATCGATTTAAGAAATTAAATTTAATACTTTTGGAATCAGAAATATTTTATAATAGTAAACAACAGTCTAAAGATCATTTTATAACTTAAAAAACATGCATAATCAAGCATTTTTCTCTTATATTATTTAATGCCGACATTAGGTACAGAAAAAAAGAGATTTGCCAGTAGTCGGCAGGGGGTGTCGATTACTAGAAAAATATCATATTTGACCAATTTCACCAAAACTTGAGAAAAGTATTAAAAAATAATCCAAAAAGTACTCAAATAAAAAAATAGTTTTGATTCGGCAGTTGCTTTTATTTGTGCTTTTTGATCAACTTTTCTAAATTAAGTTGGTTTTTTAAATCAGCTATTTGACGTTTTAGATAGATGTGGCATTTTTGACAAAAAAAATGTTGGCTATCCAAAGGAAAAAGATCTATTCACAAATTCCAAATATAAGAATAATTATTTTAATTAAGAATCCATACGTTACTGAAGGTAACCATACTCTTCTTGATTTTCTACCTATATTTGGTTTAGAATGATAATTAAATAAAACACCATTTAAAAACGAAATTAATCTCAAATTCTTTGAATTAGTAATACAGCATTATTTTATACTATTTGAAATAAAAAAATATACAAAATAATATTTTTTTTTTACTGAAATACCATATGCCGACTACTGGCAAATAAACATGCCGAGCATTGGAAAATGGTGCCGACTTCTGGTAAAATACTACTATTTTGGTAAAATTGCAAATTTTGCCAATTTAATAAAAACAAATTCAATTGTTGTTTATTTTTTGGAAAAGTAAACATAATTTGGAATCTGAAAAACTTTATTTTTCTGCAATTGAAAGATTTCACTCAGAATGTTGAAAGATTGAAAAATCGAAAATGCTAAAAGTGCCGACTACTGGTACACTTACTCACATGAACAAAAAAAAAAACAAAAAATGTTGCATTTCAATGGAATGGGATACACAGTGATGGAGTTAATTAAAATGCATTTAAAGAGAGTATGAAAATCTACCCAAACAAAATTCATTCTTCTACTTGGAATAATGATGAAAATAAGTGCTGAAATTTATTCCACCCCCACCAACCATCATTCAAACATAATTTTTTTTATTTTTTTTTCTTTTGTTTCCTTTGCTCACCAACGCCGGCACATTGTCAATTTATGTTTTAATTCTCTGACATCATTTTAACTGATTGACTTTTATGTTTGTCCATTGTCCGAAGCAGAAGAAGAATTTCCTTATGTTTTCATTGTTACCATTATTTTAAGCGTCTGAGTATTTCATTCTTTCTTTCGGATTTTCTTGTTTTTGCCTTTGCATCGAAGGACGGCTACTTGAAATAAAATATAACCAAAAAGGCTCTTATTATACCCTCCACATTGGAAAGGAGGGTATATTAACTTTGTCATTCCGTTTGTAACATCCCTAAATATTCGTTTTAGTCCCCATAAAGTATATATATTCATAATCAGCATAAAATTCTAAGTCGATTTAACGATGTCCGTCTGTCTGTCTGTCCGTCTGTCTGTCTGTTGAAATCACGATACAGCCCACATTATTTGACGTAGAGCTCCAAAATTTAGCAGAGCTATTTGCATTGTGTCTAGGATGGTTGGTATTGAAAATGAGATATATCGGTCCACGTTCTGGTATAGTCCCCATATAACGGTACCTCCCGATATTCGGTATTTTGATGATTTATGCCACATTTTTTCACGGATTTGTCTTAAAATTGGTATTTGTAGGCCATAGCGGGTCCCTGAGCGTGTGACAAAACATTGCATGTATAGGTCCACGTTGTGGTATAGCCCCCATATAAAGGTACCTCCCGATATTTAGTATTTTAGTTTTTTTTACCACATTTTTTCACGGATTTGTCTGAAAATCGGTATTTGTTGGTCATAATGGGTTCCAGCTCCGGTGGCGAAACATTGTAATTATAGGTCCACGTTTTGGTATAGCCCCCATATAACGGTACCTCCCCATAATCGGCATTTTAATGGTTTTTGCCACATTTCTTCTAATGTTTCTTTTGCCCTAAGGTGGAGGGTATTAAAAGTATGGCCCGGCCGAACTTAATGTTTTTTACTTGTTTTTGTTACAGTTTTCAATAGACTACAATATGCTGGCATTCGTGTTAATTTATATCGTTTGAAATGTGGTATTTTAATGACTATACATGGTGAGATGAAAAAACTGCAACCAACTTCAGACTGCTGTCATTCCTAAGCCACTCGTCCGACAGCTGTTAAAATTATTCCAGTGACAGCTCATTACAATGTTTACAAGCATACAAAAACATTTTTGTGATTTTCCAGTTATTCGCGATGGAATTCAAGCGTGATAGTGTGATTTCTTTGGCTGGAAGACCACAAGTGGCTTTCGTTAGAGCACTCCAGCAGGTCAATTCTGGTTCCATGAAAACGTAAAATGAAAAGTTTTTTAAACGTTTCATAAAAATATTGATTCGAGTTCTATGAAATCATAAACAATGTAAGCTATTCCGAAAATTGAACGAAAAAAGTTTTCAGTTGAAAAATGTTTTTTCATACTAATTTTCTCTATGAAAATAGAAAAATCGGTCCGTGGTAAAAGAGCCCCAGAAGAACAAAAGGAATTTTTAATAAATTTCCTGGAGGAAAATGTGGATTTGGCGACCGACAAGTAAGACAATTTACAATTTTACTAAAAAATCTTGTTTCTTTACAAAATAAAAATATACGTATATTTAAGATTTTGTACTGTTGATGGTGCAAAATGTAGAAAAGAAAAAATGCAAGGTATTAGCGGAATGATATTGGAGGGACTATGCAGGATGGTGCCAAGTGGAGGAAATATTGGAGTGATTTGAGGTATAACTTATTTTAAATGTAGAATCTTAAAAATAGTAGTAAGATGTTTTGGAAGAATGTTATACGTATTATATTTTGTAGAGGAGCAAAATTGGGAGAATGGATCTAACGATCCGGAGAATTGAAATGGAATCGTTCGATATGCTTTTAATACCAACCAATGTTTGTCATTGTACATGCGTTCATCTATGCAATTTTTTCCATTCGTATAGGCAACATACGCGCTTCAAATACCTTTTGATGAAAAGAGACGAACAAAAAAGTGGAATTAATGGACTAAAAAAAATCAAACAACTATCTGAAGTAGGACAGTGGATTATAAATATTACCAAAATCGAAGCGGTTGATAGGGGATAAAACTCAGGAGATGCGGTTCATGTGGAAAATAGCTCACCAGACATTTGCTATCCGGAAGATATGGTGGAGATTCTTGATGACCAAATTGTAGAGTTGGATGAAGATCTTGAAACTGGAGAAAATTCCATATTTCCAATTAAATTGGGAGGGAAAAGACCAAGGAATAAAACGGAAGGTTGCTTTATATCATGATGAATCACAATTTGAGATATTGCTTAAAATAGAAGAAGAGAAAGTGGAAGCTATGAAAATGTCTAACACTCTAAAGGAACGAGAGATTGAAGCTATAAAAGAGCAAATAGAAGCGATTAAGACTGATACACAAGCAAAAGTAGTTTTTTAAAAAAATACAGGAAGTCATTCAAGTTCTCGCTTGTAATAATAATGGATACTAACATAATAATTAATAAATTCTAGCCATTACTAAAAATGATGTCGATTATTCTTAAACAGTTTTGGAAACAAGCTTGACAAAAATTAGCAAGGTGTGGATAAAAGTTGTCCGTCTGTGGAAATAACCCTAGCGTCCGAACGAATTGAAGTAGATTGATACAATTTTATTCAAATGTGTGTTTGGTCTGCAGGACTTTTGATATTGAAAATTTGTTATGTAGGCCCACGTATAGGTAAAGCCCACACTTCGTTATAAATAGATAAGATTTTAAAAGAGTTTGTAACGTATTTTGCCTTTATTTATTTAGTTTTTTGTTTTTAGAGAATGTCCAAATTCTCTCCAAATGGTGGACGGTATTCAACTGCTTTTTCACTTGTTTTTTAATGATTGTATTGATTTTCCAATCTATTCTTATCTATTGAGCAAATACGTTTTCAACGTTGCCTTTTTGCAATACTTGATATATTTCGGCATGAAATATCCGCAGTTGCATTTGTTTGTTCCCCATTGTCATTCATTTCCTCTAATATTATTTCCGGATGCGGTATCTTTTTTCGAACTAAAAAATTATGTAGGACCAAACAGTCGTTTATTATCAGACCTGCTTTTGGTGGACTATAATAAAGTGTCCTTTCTTTTGATAAGCATCGAAATCTTGATTTTAGTATACCAATACATCTTTCTACAAAATCTCATGTCGACTTGTGCGCGATGTTATAGCGCTCTTCGGATGGATTGCACGGCTATTTGGTAAATCAAACGAATACACTTTATTATTTCTACACATAATACGTTCGTATATTTTACCTGGAATGGGTAACCAATATCTCCTAAAAGCCAATAATTATGTTCTCCTTCAGTATATAAATCTTCTAGTATTCTGCAAGCTTGTGAACTTCTCCAAACATAAGAATCATGTGGGTTAGCTGTCAAAATAATATAATTTGAATCGCATATAATCATGTCACATTCTTTGAATGTCCTCCTTGTCGACAGTAATATATATGCTCAATTTCACGCCTAGGAACAGATATTTTAATATGAGTGCCGTCAATAACTCCTATAATGCCTGGAAATTGATATTTCTCCATAAACTTTATTTAAGTCCTGGAAAATCTTCTTGCTTGAGAAATTTTATATAATTGTGTGAAATATTGTTCAAAGCTTTAGCAACCATAGTTACACATCTGCTTACGGATGTTTGAGATAAAGCGGATAAATTATCTTGTCCTACACTTCGTTGAAAGCTACCAGTAGCAAAAAAAAAACGTAATGCACTTAGTACTATTAGATGGCATTGAATTGCATGGACTCTTGTTGATTTCGGCAAAAATGGCTTCAATTCTTCGATGAGTTCCAAACACAAATGCTTCGGCATCCTATACAACTCAAAAAAGCTCTCCTCTGTGGCTATTTCAAATGGATTGTGGTGATCCCGAAGACTGCGTCTTAGAACTCGAAGCGAGTTCCTAAACAATTTTGTAGTTATTTCATGTTAACTTTTTTAGATGGTTGTACTAACCTTTGTTCTATTCTATGTCTTTGCGATATACGATACAATATAATGGAACTCGATATTTTTGATCGTATATTGTTTGATTTTAGGACAATATTATATTTTTCCTGTTAACATATGTATGTCAACTTTACAATTATTTCAATAATATAGTTACAAAAGTTTCATTACGACACGGAAGTGAAACATTGTTTTCACAAAATGAATTAGAATTGGAAAATAGGTTTTTATGAAAACGAATTATGAAATGTTGTTGTGAAAACGAAATTCAAAATAATTTTTTCATTTCGAATTTTCACAGAACCAGAATTGACCCCCAGGATTTAAATGTGAATAAATCTTTTGTGTCTCGTAACATCGCTCGTTACCGTGATGCTGGTAGTGTAGCCCGACGTCAAGGAAGTGGACGGAAGAAAACAGCAACATCAGCAGAAATGGTTCGAAAAGTAAAGTAGCGACTTGATCGAAACCAGCATCGCAGTGGTCGTAAAATGGCTCGTAAGCTGAAAATATCGCAATATGCCATTAGGCAAATATTGAAATAAGGGGCTCGGGGTTAAGGCATTGAAATTCCAAAAAGTGCAAGAACTTACACCGCAACAGATAGAAAATAGACTAAAAACAGCTAAAGAGTTGCTTCGCTTGGCCGAAAGTGGTAAACTGCCGAATTTGGTTTTATCCGATGAGAAAACATTCGTTGTCCAGAAGTTTGTAAACAAACAAGATAATCGTGTTTACTTGCCAAAGAGGTCGGCTGAAAATGTGTATCTTCGGTTGGGCACCAGAACTGAAGCGCCGGCCATGGTGATGGTGTGGGCCGCCATAACAGCCAATGGTCGCTCTCCGCTCGTATTAATCGAACGTGGCATCAGAATAAATGCCGATATTATCGCGAAAATATTCTGGAGGGTGTATTAAAGCCTTGGGCACGCAAACATTTTGGCCGCAGTCCTTGGACATTCCAAGAGGACTCAGCACCATCGCACTCAGCACACGACACCCAAGAATGGTTACAAAATGAGGTTCCTCGCTTCATTTCCAGCTCAAAATGGCCGTCAAAATCTTGTCCTATCCAGATGAAATTTTGCACAAATCATTTGTTTGGCCTAAGAACGAACCCTATTGAAATTGGAAATAATCGGTCAAAATTTAGATATAGCTCCCATATATATCTTCGCCCGATTTGCCTTTTATTGTGCACCAAACGTGTTATATCAGCCCGAATAGTATGGAATTTTGCACGTACGATCAGATTGGACCTGAAAATAATTATGCCAAATTTGATCGAAATCGGTTCAGATATAGCTATAGCTCCCATATATATTGTTCAACCGATTTGTTATTTTTGTCCTCCGCAGCCGTAATATGCACTCTGTAACAACAATATTTGGGGAAATATATCAAATACAGCTCAGAAATACACTTGCTAAATTTTATCGAGATCGGTTCAGAATTGGATATAGCTCCTATATATAACTTCGCCCGATTTACCTTTGATTGTGCACCAAACGTCTAATATTTGGCCAAATTGGATGAAATTTCTCACTTTCGACCGAATTGAGTCTAGAAGCTAGTATGCCAAATTTGGGGAAGATCGGTTCAGATATAGCTATAGCTCCCATATATACTGTTCATCCGATTTGTTATATTTGTTACCCACAGCCGTAATATGCACTCTGTAACAACGATATTCAGGGAAATATATCAAATACAGCTCAGAAATATCTTTGCCAAATTCCGTCGAGATCGGTTCGGATTCGGATATAGCTCTCATATATATCTTTATCCGATTTCAAATTAATAGTGCACCAAAGGGGCAATACAAGTACGAATTTAAAAGATACAAATGCTTCGAACTTTAAATTATAATCATAGGGTGTATGATTGAGTTCTCCCATAAAAACTTTTAATTGTTATGCGGATCTGTAAAGTTTGACAAAAACTTTTATCGAACATTTTCGTTGTACCAATAAAAATCGGGTGCTGTACGAAGTAGGCTTACTTTGAAGGATTTTTTCAAACATACATGCATAAACCTATGGAGAAGAGGTGCAAAAAATATATTAAGAATAGTTTCCGTAAAACAAAAGAGGGTCTAAAGTGCCATTTAGAGAAGAAATGTGATAAGCAAATAATGCAAAGCTGTCAGTTTCCTTTTTTTTAAACTTTGTTCTCTTGCTTTATGATCGACATCATTTATCTGTGCGGAAATAAAATCAACAATGACTCAAATAAATTTTATTCATTTGCTTGTCATTTAACTTCACCTGTTGTTACATTCCACGACTATTTTTTTTTTTTGTTTTGGAATATTTAGAGTGCCCATTGTCAAGTTCTGCGAAACTCAGTTTAGAGATTATCAAAATTTCTTTATCAAATTCTCCTCGTGGTCAAGGGTGCAACATTGTCGTTGAATTCCATTTTGATTTGGGTTGAAGTGTTTTTCTGGCATTTTCAACCTTTCATTACGGAAATTCCTTGCCACAGCTTTTCTCATTTACCATTCATGGGGTTTCCAGTTTTTGCTCTCCTTCAATTTCCATTGCCTTTGTATTTCAATCTCCTTTTTGGACGGAGATTTCTTTAACTATTATGGCATTTTTTCATTAACAGAAACGAAGAAAGCGAAGAAAAACAACAAATAATGATAATGGAATTTAAATTACTTGGAGAATGTTTCGTTATTTTTTTTTTTTTGGTTTGTGTTTCCGTTGTTGTTGTTACTCTCGGTGTTGTTTTTGTTGCCAAGGCAATTTCCATGTTAGTTGGATTTTGTGCGTCTTGCCATTATTCTATTATTATTTTTTGGCCATTTTTGTTGTTGTAAAATTAGCATTTCATTCAATTACTTCCAATTAGTCCGCTCAAAAAGATAGAAGAAGCCTGCATCGCCGCCAAGATGGGAGGCGAATCTTGACAATGAGAGTTAAAGGAAAGATAAAAATAATAAATTGACCGCTCCAGATAATGGAAAATTCCATAATATTTCTCTCAAATGGATTTAGTATCTGTATTGAGTTCTTTAACAACGTTTGTTTTTTACAAAATAGCCACATAATCGATTTTCAAAGCCATTGATTGATAGTCGAACGCGGAAGGAGCCAATTCTTTTCCTGTGATATTTTATGACACAATTTGAAAAATTCTAATCAGAGAGGAAACCATTACGCTTTCTTAAAAAACGAACATTGCCAAAATTGGCCCATGAGAAGCGTTGCCGTTATGCTGGCGTTTAGTGCGGTTATGGCTTCCTTAAATGGTTCTTGCCACTCGCAGACTTTGCGGTTGTAAATAAAGTAATCATACCGGACTATAAAGCAACTAAATAAAATGAGTATATGTTAAGGAAGACCGGAAATATGTCTTGGAACCAAAAGAGGGAAAAAATAAAAAAGTAGTAAGTAAGGCCGGGCCAAACTCTGAATGCCCTTTTGAAGGATCTTGAAATTTATCAAAAAAAAAAACGTCGAAAAATACCACTTAAACTCATATATGGGGGCTATACGAAGTCGTGGACCTGCATATGTTATTTTGTCATAGGCTACAGTACTCGGAACCTCAAATACGAAATTTGAAACAATTCAGTTGAATAATGTTGCTAATATCATCAAAATACCCAATAAAGCATTGTGGGGGGAGGGGTTAACGTGGACCTATGTACCGGGTGAGATGAAAAAACTGCAACTGCAAAATGACTGCTGTCATTTTGGTGAGAATTTTCCAGAAAAAAGGATGAGAAAACTGCAGCCAAATTCAGACTGCTGTCATTTCTAAACCACTCGTCCGACAGCTGTTAAAATTATTCCAGTGACAGCTCATTATATTGTTTACAAGCGTAAAAAAGCATTTGGGTGAGAATTTTCCGAAAAACAAGTTATTCGTGATGGAATTCAAGCGTGATTTTTTTATATTTGGCTGGAAAACCACAAGTGGCTATCGTTAGAGCACTCCAGCATTTAAATTTGTCGCATTAGTCTGGCAACTCTGTTTCGATTACAAGCGTTTTTGTGTCGTCTCCAAAACTAAATTTATAAACCAGTAAAGAAAGTCTTAGAGTCGGGCGGGGCCGACTTTATGATACCCTACACCACTTTGCTGATTTAGTAGAGCTCCGCATAACAATTAAAAGTTTTTATAGGAGAATTCAAACATACACGCTATGATTATAATTATAATTTAAAGTTCAAAGGACTAAATGTGCCGAAGCATTTGTATCTTTTAAATTCGGACTTGTTTTGCCCAATTGGTGCACATTTAATTTGAAATCGGATAAAAATATATATGGGAGCTATATCCAAATCGAAACCGATCTCGATAAAATTTGGCAAAGATATTTCTGAGCTGTATTTCATATATTTCCCTGAATATCGTTGTTACGGAGTTCATATTACGGCTGTGGGTAACAAATACAACAAATCGGATGAACAGTATATATGGGAGCTATAGCTATATCTGAACCGATCTTCACCAAATTTGACATACTAGCTTCTAGACTCAGTTCGGTCGTAAGTGCCAAATTTGCCAAAGTGCCAATCTGAACCGATCTTGATAAAATTTAGCAAATGTATTTCTGAGCTATATTTGATTTATTTCCCCAAATATTGTTGTTACAGAGTGCATATTACGGCTGCGAACGACAAAAATAGCAAATCGAATGAAAAATATATATGGGAGCTATAGCTATATCTGAACCGATTTCGATCAAATTTGGCATACTTATTTTGAGGCTTAATTTGGTTGTATGTGCAAAATTCCATACTATTCGGGCTGATATTACACGTTTGGTGCACAATAAAAGGCAAATCGGACGAAGATATATATGGGAGCTATATCCAAATTTTGACCGATTATAACCAATTTCAATAGGGTTCGTCCTTGGGCCAAACAAATGATTTGTGCCAAATTTCATCTGGATAGGGCAATAAATGCGATCTGTACTTTGTTTACAAAAATACATGGACAGACGGACAGACGGACGGACGGACATGCATAAATCGACTCAGAATGTGATTCTATGCAGATCATCAAAAGGAACTATGGGTCTATCTTGTTTCCTTTTGCCTGTTACAAACAAATGCACAAAGGCATAATACTCTGACCACCTTGTGGTGTAGGGTATAAAAATAAATTTGCTCGGTTAATTGTGCATTTTTGAGTGTTTTTTATTGTTAATTTTATTAAATATATAAAAAATATTTGAAGAAAGTGAAGTTTTTGATTAAATTTTCGCAAATTCTAATATTTGTGTTTATTCATCCATAGACTTTATTTTCATTTTTGTTTGCTTTGTTCTTAGAAGCTTTGTTTCTGTTTTACTTTGACGTTTGTGCTTTACTCGTCTTGTGTTACGTCCTACTAAATTTCGTTCTTCCTGAGCATACTTTCAGGCACTTATTTAATTACAAAAAACAATACCGTTCACACAGTTCTACTTTAAACTCTGTCGTTTACACCTAAAGCTAATAATATTTCTATTTGTAACTGTTGATAATGGCTTGCTCTTATAAGGATTGCAATATTAGAAACGTTACTGAACGTCTTATCACGTGTTATTTATGTGATAACTGTATGCATTTGAAATGCGCTGGTTTTAGAAAACAACAATGTCAGCAGAAATGGTTCGAAAAGTAAAGAAGCGATTTAATCGAAACCCGCGTCGCTGTGGTCGAAAAAGTGGCTCGTTAGCTGAAAATATCGATATATTCCATTCGGTAAATATTGAAAAATGAGCTCGGGCTTAAGCCATTTAAATTCCAAAAAGTAGAAGCGCTTACACCGCAACAGAAAGAAAATAGACTCAAAAGAGCTAAAGAGTTGCTTCGCTTGGCAGAAAGTGGTGAACTGCCGAATTTTGGTTTCTCTGAGAAAACATTCGTTGTCCAGCAGTTTGTAAACAAACAAAATGATCGTGTTTACTTACCAAAGAGGTCGGCTGAAAATGTGCACCTTCGGTTGGCCACCAGAACTCAAGCACCGGCCATAGCGGTGGTGTGGGCTGCCATAACTGACGATGGTTGCTCTCCGCTCGAGTTAATCGACCGTGGCATCAGAATAAATGCCGATATTATCGCAAAAATATTCTGGAGGGTGTATTAAAGCCTTGGACACGCAAACATTTTGGCCGCAGACCTTGGACATTCCAACAGGACTCAGCAACATCGCACTCAGCACGCGCCACACAAGAATGGTTAAGAATGAGGTTCCTTGCTTCATTTCCAGCCACCAAAATCTCCGGATACCAATCCGTTGGACTATTGTGTCTGAAGTATTTTGGAAAGCAAGCTCTTCGCCTGGAATGGGCCAAAATACCGCAGAGCAACATTCGGGCAGCGTGTGACGGTTTCATTGGCCGTTTGAAGGCCACAATTCGTGCCAAAGGTGACCAATTAGAATAAATCTAAACTTATTCTAAAATTTGATGCTATTTCCGAAATGTTCTGCTTTCATTCAATAAAATTTAAAGAAAATGTAAAAATGACTTTGTACCAGACAACAGATGCAGGCCAGAAATATCTCTGCAAAAAGTTTTCGTCATCGGTTCAGAATTCGATATAGCTCCCATATATATATATATATATATATATATTCAACCGATTTCGGGTTAATTGTGCAATAAATGGCCAATATCAGCCCAAAAGTCCTAAATTTTGCCACATTCGACCGAATTCAATCTAGAAGCAAGTACATCGAATTCAGAGAAAATCGGTTCAGATATAGATTTAGCTCCCATATATATATGTTTCATACGATTTGGTCCTTAAGTCCCTCACATTCGTAGTATGCATTCGACAACAATGATATTTGTTACCAGATATCTTATAGAGCTCGGAAATACCTTTGCAAAATTTTATATTGACCGGCTAATATTTGGATAGCTCCCATATACACCTTAATCTGATGTCAGATTTATTGTGCAAATAAAGGCTAATAACAGCCCAAATGGGGTGAATTTCGGGATGTACGTTTCTATTTTGAGGAACTCGGCTCCGATATGTATTTTTTTCAATATAATTCTTCTCGAAGTGATATAATGCACTTTATAGCAATTTATTTGGTATAAACGTTTAAAATGTCTCCAACAAATTTAGTGAAAATCGATTCAGAATTAAATGTGCTTCCACCATATCAGTCCGTCTGGAACCAAACTATAACTGCTCTAAAGCCAAATGTTGATAGGTAGTATGTTCTACTTTAAATAAATTCTTTTGTTGCGGGAGCTCTACTACATAAGCATAGTGGAGTAGCGTATTATAAACTCGGCCCCGCCCGAATTTTGACTTTACCTTACTGGTTTACTTGTTATACCCTCCACCATACTATGGAGGGTATATTAATTTTGTCATTCCGTTTGTAACTCCTCGAAATATTCATGTCAGACCCAACAAAGTATATATATTCTTGATCAGCGTAAAATTTTAAGACGATTTAGCCATGTCCGTCTGTCTGTCTGTCTGTGTGTCTGTCTGTCTGTCTGTCTGTCTGTCTGTCCGTCTGTCTGTCTGTCTGTTGTAATCACGCTATCTTTCGAACAAATTGAGATAGAAGGCTAAAATTTTGCACACATGTATATTTTCCCAGTAGGCAGGTTAAGTTCGTAAATGGGCCATGTAGGTCCAAGTTATCATATAGCCCCCATATAACGGTACATCCCGATATTCGGTATTTTGATGATTTTAGCGACATTATTCACCGGAATTATTTCAAATTTGGTATTTGAAGTTCGTAATGGATACTACAGCCTAAGACAGAAAATTATCTGTGCAGGTCCACGTCTTCATATAGCCCCCATATAACGGTACCCCCCGATATTCGGTATTTTGATGATTTTAGCGACATTGTTTACCGGAATCGTTGCAAATTTGATATTTGAAGTTCGTAATGGATACTTCATCCAAAGTCAAAAAATGAGCCATGTAGGTTCACGTCTTCATATAGCCCCAATATAACGGTACCCCCGATATTCGGTATTTTAATGATTTTAGCGACATTATTTACAGGGATTATTTCAAATTTCGCATGTGAAGTTCGTAATGGATACTTCAGCCCATGCCAGAAAATTGTCTGTGCAGGTCCACGTCTTCGTATAGCCCCCATATAACGGTATCCCCCATATTCGGTATTTTGACGATTTTAGCTACATTATAAACAGATTTTTTCAAGTTTCGCATTTAAATATTGTAATAATTTATGACAAAAGTTGCCTATGCAGGCCCACGTCGTCGTATAAGCATTCAGTATTTTTAAGATTTTAACAGAATTTTTAACGGTTTTTTTTTTGGAAATTGCCAAATTTGTACCAAAAGGTGGAGGGTATTAAACAGCTTTTTTACTTGTTTAGTTTTAAATTCGTTAATCGTTCGGTACAGTTTCCCATTAACAATGCCACGACTATCCACTTCACGGTTACACGCGAACCAAAACATAAACAACACCATCAACAAATTATAAAGAATAATGGCTGCAAAAGCATCAACGCAACAAAACCACTGCCTTCGCCAGTAGTTATAACTGCCACCGGCAACAGGAAGGACTCTTGAAAGAAGTTAAAAGACACCAATGGCATGGCATTTGAATGCATTTATTTTCTTTTGCGTTGACACTGTTACAATTCAGTGACTTGAAATTTTGCGGCTTGGGGCATGCTTAACAGAGGTTGCACACATAACCACACTCACACACACATACACACACTGTTGGTGTGTGTGCTAGCGATTTTGTTAAATTTCCAACATAACACATGCAAAATAAACAAGAATAAATCGCCATCGCCGTCAGTTGCATTTGTTGGCTGAGTGTAATGCCACCGTTTGCCACAGCAAGGACAATCGGAATAAGGATTTGTTAATGCATACAAATTACAAACAAAAAGTAATGAAAACAATTTTTAGATTAAAGGATGGGCAGGAAAATCTCGCTGTGGATCAAAAAAGTAATGGATGGTAAACATTATTGCTATGTTTTTGATTAACTCCAATCAGCCTGGGTAGATGCAGAAAGTTTTGATTAGGAAAATTGCCCAAACCTTCATGCTTCCTTGCGTTCTCTGAACATATTCTGTTCATGCTGTGATCATAATTGTCGAATTTGTCCACTTTTATCGAGGCTTTAGTTCCCACCTTGTTGACTTTTGAGGAGCTTCTGTCAAACAAATGTGTAGGAAGAGGAACTAAAAAAAACTTTCACCCGCAACAGCATTTCACTGTAACAGTTAACAAACCATCTTATCGGGAGGTACCGTTATAGGGGGAATACACGATTTCGTGGAACTTATATGTGGAGCCGTTATATGCTGCCTATATGATGACGTGGACCTACATAGACAATTTTCCGCCATAGCTTGAGTCGAAGTTTCTAGTGTTTAATTCGCATATGCTAATTTGCAATAAGTTCGAAATATATACTACTTTCCAGAGAACGGCCCTTGTAAGCCATCATCCACATCAAATATGCCTGATGAGCCGCTTAACCAACGGCGAAACGCGTCGCATAGTGGTGAGTGTGTGATAGTGTCTATCTGGCTTTCCTTTTTACTGCAAATTTCAGATCATTAAGCTCGTCTCGAAAGAGAAACAAACACATAATTCCGTTTAATGTTGTCCCTAATATCATCAAAATATCGAATATCGGAAGTTATCGTTTATTGGCGAACCTTGAAAAGGAAGGCATATTAACTTTGTCATTCTATTTGTAACATCCCTAAATATTCCCCATAAAGCATATATATTCATGATCACCATAAAATTCTATTGTATCTAGGATGGTTGGTATTAAAAATGAGATATATATGGGAAATCGTTTTTGTATATAACCTCCGGACATTCAGTATTTTGATGATTTTGCCACGTTTTTCCACGGATTTGTCTAAGAATTGGTATTTGTAGTTCCTGATGGGTTCTAGCTCCTGTAGCGGAACATAGTATGTATTGGTCTACGTTTTCATATAGCCCCCACATAATCGTACTCGTAACCTTCGGATATTCAATATTTTGATGATTTTTGCCACGGATTTGTCGAAAATTTGTATTTGTAGTTCACAATGCTAGAACCCATTCCGGCGGCAGAACATTGAATATTTAGCTTCACGTTTTCCAATAGCGCACATATAACGATACCCACCGATATTCGGTATTTTGATAATCCTAGTCACATTTAACCACGAAAGTTTTTATACCCTCCACCTTGGAAAGGAGGGTATATTAAATTTGTCATTCCGTTTGTAACATCCTTAAATATTTGTCGTAGCCCCCATAAAATAATAAATTCATAATCAGCATAAAATTCTAAGTCGGTTTAAGGATGTCCGTCCGTCCGTCTGTCTGTCTCTTGAAATCACGATACAGCCCACATTATTTGACGTAGAGCGCCAAAAGAACAATTTGTATTGTGTCTAGGATAGTTGGTATTGAAAATGAGATATATTGGTCCACGTTCTGGTATAGTCCCCATATAACGGTACCTTCCGATATTCGGTATTTTGATGATTTATGCCACATTTTTTTCACGGATTTGTCTAAAAATTGATATTTGTTGGTCATAATGGGTTCCAGCTCCGGTGGCGAAACATTGCATGTATGGGTCCACGATTTGGTATAGCCCCCATATAACGGTACCTCCCGATATTCGGTATTTTGATTGTTTTTGCCACATTTTTTCACGGATTTGTCTAGAAATTTGTATTTGTTGGTCATAATGGGTCCTAGTTCGTGTGGCGAAACATTGTATGTATAGGTCCACGTTTTGGTATAGTCCTCATATAACGGTACCTCCCGATATTCGGTAATTTGACGATTTTTGCCACATTTTTTCACGAATTTCTCTGAAAATTGGTAGTTGTAGATCATAATGGGTCCTAGTTCGTGTGGCGAGTCATTGTAATTATAGGTCCACTTTTTGGTATAGTCCCCATATAACGGTACCTCCCGATATTCGGTAATTTGATGATTTTTGCAACATTTTTGCACGGATTTGTCTGAAAATTGGCAGTTGTAGATCATAATGGGTCCCAGTTCGTGTGGCGAGTCATTGTAATTAAAGGTCCACGTTTTGGTATAGCCCCTATATAACGGTACCTCCCGATATTCGGTAATTTAATGATTTTTGCCCCATTTTTTCACGGATTTGACTGAAAATTGGTATTTGTAGGTCATAATGGGTTCTAGCTCCTTTGGCGAAACATTGCATGTGTAGGTCCACGATTTGGTATAGCCCCCATATAACGGTATCTCCCAATATTCGGCATTTTAAAGGTTTTTGCCACATTTCTTCTAATGTTTCCTTTACCCTTAGGTGGAGGGTATTAAAAGTTTGGCCCGGCCGAACTTAATGTTGTTTTACTTGTTTTCTTCAAAATTTGGCATTAAAAAATTTGTCTATATAGGCAGATCAGTCTTTTGTGTGCAGGTGGGTCAGGTTCGAAGGTGGGCTATATCGGTCCACGATATCGTATAGCCCCATACAACAGATATTCGATGTTTTGATAATTTTAGCCACATTTTTCAACGAAATTTTTTGAAACTCAATGAAAGTTCGACACTGCCGAACTTACTGCTTTTTTACTTGTTTATCTTTATATTAAGCAGTTGCAGTTGTTTTGATAACTTACAATAACTTGGATCAGATCTGTCACGATTTCGGTTGAAATTGTTCTTTTTTAATGCTTCTGCCAAATATATTTCATTTCATAAATTTTTTATTGGATCTGATTACGAATGAATATACTCCATGGGTTCTCCGGCGATTATTTGGAGGTGTTACAAACGGAATAACAAATTTAATATACCCTCCATTCCATGGTGGAGTATAATATACCCTAACGCGCGTAAAGAAACTGATGTCATGCCCTGTGAATCATATGTAGAATTGTAATTTACCATTCTGGCCATGTTTTTCACCAGCATCAAAGTGATTTATAAGTGAAATGTGTTGATACTTTTAATATCCTTTTTGTAGGAGAGAGTGATTTATGGAGCAGCAAGGGAGTAAGGGAGAGAAACTGTGTGGCTTAGATTGTGCAGCGCAACGGACTTCGAAACCCACTACAATGTAAACATAGTGTCTTCCACCAGCAGTAGCTTTTATATGGAACGTGGCCGAAATTCTTAATATCGCAATATTAATCTTAAAAGCAATTGAACACCGCCCAAAGCAAATAAAAATATTTGATATCCGTATTTTCTTTGGGAGTTTTGCCATACTTAAGATAGTCATTAATATCAATGCGACTCGCAATGAACTGAATATTTTTTTTCTGAATGAAAAAAAAAATAAGACACATACTCCTAGAGCTATGAATGTAATTAGAATTAGAAACATACCATTCGCTATAGAACTAAGAAAAACGACGCAGAATCAGGAGGGAATGAAAACATTGAAAAAAATTGTCCGAATGCACTCGTTCCAAAATATTTTTCGATGGTAATGTAATTGACTGACTGACTGACTCATCGACGCACAAACAAAATGGCTGAAGCTAGAACCTCGATTTTGTTTTTGATTTTATTGAATGAAAGCAAAAAATGTCGGAAATAGCATCAAATTTTAGAATAAGTTTAGATTTGTTCGAATTGGTCACCTTTGGCACAAAGTATGGCCTTCAAATGGCCAATGAAACCGTCACACGGTGAATGACGAATGTTGCTCTGCGTCATTTTGGCCCATTCCCGGCGAAGCGCTTGCTTGAGGTGATCGACACTTTCGTATTTTTTAGTGCCAACCTTGTTTTCCAGAATACTCCAGACACGATAGTCCAACGGATTGGTATCCGGAAATTTTGGTGGCTATTGTGCGCTGGAAATGAAGCGAGGAATCTCATTTTGTAACCATTCTTGGGTGGAGCGTGCTGAGTGCGATGGTGCTGAGTCCTGTTGGAATGTCCAAGGTATGCGGCCAAAATCTTTGCGTGCCCCAGGCTTTAAGACCCCTCCAGAATATTTTCGCGATAATATTAGGCATTTATTCTAACGCCACGGTCGATTAATACGAGCGGAGAGCGACCATCGGCTGTTATGGCGGCCCACACCATCACCATGGCCGGTGATTCTGGTAGCCAACCAAAGGTGCACATTTTCAGCTGACCTCTTTGGCAAGTAAAAACGGTCATTTTGTTTGTTTACAAACTGCTGGACAACGAATGTTTTCTCATCGGATAAAACCAAATTTGGCAGTTCACCACTTTCGGCCAAGCGAAGCAACTCTTTAGCTCTTTTGACTATATTTTCTTTCGGTTGCGGTGTAGGTTCTTCAGTATATCCGGTTTATTTACTATCGGCATCTACGTTACGGTCAGAATTGATCTTTTCGTCTAGTTGCGAATTTTAACACAAATGTTATGGTCTATTTTACCCACTAAATATATATCCCGATGATCATCAAAAATTGGAAGGCTAATTGCGACCTGTAGAGCAACTGCAAAATCTGGAAAATTTTTTGTTGTTGGTCCATTTTAACACCAAAATATTATGCGATCATCTCCGAAAGCAATAGGCTTCTATTCTGACCATAACCCCACCTCCATGCAAAATCGGGCCATAATGGCGACCTGTAGCGTGATAACAAATTAAGATGGACAGACGGATAGATGGACGAACGGACATACAAAGCTATATCGACTCAGCTCGGCGAGATAGAAAGATTCCTATGTGGGAAACCAATATTTCGAGGTGTTACATAATTTTTGGCCCAATCAAACTTATAATACCCTCAACACATAGTGTTGTAGAGTATAACAAGTAAAAAAGCTGTTAGTTTGACCGGGCCGAACTTTGAATACCCTCCACCATATGGAACGAATTTGGCAATTCTTAAAAACAATAAAATCCGTTAAAAACTCTGTTAAAATCTTAGAAATACGACGAGATGGACCTGCATAGGTAACTTTTGCCATAAGCCATTACAATATTCAAATGCGAAACTTAGAAAAAATCGGTGAATAATGTAGCTAAAGTCATCAAAATTCCGAATATAGGGAGGTACCGCTTTATGGGGGCTATACGAAGACGGTGACCCACATGTCTTATTTTCTGTCTTAGGCTGTGTATCCATTACGAAATTCAAATACAAAATTTGAAACAATTCCGGTGAATAATGTCGCTAAAATCATCAAAATACCGAATATCGGGAGGTATCCTTATATGGGGGCTATACCAAAACGTAGACCTACATGGCCCATTTTCAATACCAAAAAGTCCTGCAGACATAATATACATTTGAGTAAAATTTACAATATACAATTTTACAATCTACTTCAATTCGTTCGGAAGCTAGAGTGATTTCTGAAATGTATATTTCGAGGTGTTACAAACGGAATGACAAACATAATATACCCTCCATACTATGATGTAGGGTATAAAAAACGGAAACATAAAACAACTATTAATTGATATAGGAAGTAAAAAACAAAACATTTTCAAAGACGATTATTTAAATACCAATAAAATTCGTTAGAAAATTAATAATTCATTTTGATATTTCCACACAAAGAAGAAGCATTTCATGGGAGTAGAACGTTCTAGCAATATGGCCTCATTATAAACAAACATGTATTCTGTCTAATAAATCGATTTTTTTCGTGCATACAATGAAACACATTCTTCCTCTCTCTCTCTCTCTCTCTCTCTCTCTCTGCTAACAAGGAGAACATATGCCTCAACTTTGGGCAGAAAAAAAATTACCATAATTTTCTAGCACAACAACAAAAGTTTTATAGCGATTTTTCATTAAACTTTTCACTAAGTTCTACCTACAAAAATATGCGATTCGCTAAGCCACAAGGCAGCGATGTTTTGGCGCACATTTTCATAGAGGAGCCCGGCTGCATGTGCAACTTGCGGTGTCTTATTTTAAGAAAATCATTGTTGATGCCTCGTAAAATTGCTGTATCAGTGTTAACACGATTCTCTATTTATACTGAAAATTCTTCTCTTCTCTTTTGGGGGAGATTAGGGGTGGGGACAGGTGGTGTGTTGGTTAATAATAAAATTCCTTTTCATGGTTTTATCTCTTCTGTTCGCTTTACGTTTTTTTGGTTTTTAAGAGAAAACTTATAATTAATTTATGAGGATGATGGGTTCCTTTTTTCGCACGCAGACTTCGGTATGTTTGTCGGTGTTGTGGTTGTTTCCTTTAAACTTTTGTTAACTTGTTAAATATTATTTAAAAATCCATTATGTTTCAGAAGCGCATCCATTAACCTTTTGCCATGCCGTGTTTTGGTGGTTTTGAAAAACGGAAATTATTTATTGAAACTTTTTTTTGTTTGTGGGAAGAAATATAGGTTTTGGTTTAAGTTAAGGACAGAGAGGAAATTGTGTCTAACAACTTGAACAAAGAGTGCTAATAGTTACAATAAGCTAAATTATATTCAGAATATAGGTTGTGTTTATTTGTTGGGATACCACCAGGATTTAAAATGAATAGCATGTCAATTAAGAAATAACAACGAACATTTACAGCTTTACCGGCTAAAAAATCATCAGTTCAGGACAATATACATATGTATACATTAAGTATGTATGTACGAAAGACATGGCATAAATAATTTTCAAATACTGGGCGAAAGAACGACAACACCCAACGATTGTAATTCTTCAATTCCTTACTTCTCAGGAAAGAGTAACAGATTCTGTACAACATCAACGAGAATCTAAGTTTCAGAGATGAATGTGTAATACATACAGGGTTGTCCATATTCGACGGACCCATCTGGCAACGCCATAACTTTTGACAGAGATGTCACATCGCTTAATGACATACCGCGTTTGAAGCGTCAGTCCAAGCAGATTTTTACCATGAACTAATACAAGCCACGCGAGCGCTCTGAAATAGTTGAAATTTACAAGAGGTCAATTGTGAAAACTCAACGTGCTTTTAAAACATTAAAAAATGTGAGAAGTGTGCCTTCTAAGAACACTATTAAGCGTTTATACGAAAAATTTTCGACTGGTAAGGCTCTTTCTAATCCGAAGAGGCCATATAAAAGTTGACCAAGGCGATCGGCCGAGAATATCGCTGCCGTACTAGCCAGTGTTGAGAGGTCCCCAAGAACATCCTAAAAACGCCGTTCTCAGCAGTTGGGCACGGCTCGGTCCACTTTACAACGGATTATTCGCATTGATTTGCATTTGTTCCCGTACAAAATCCAATTGACGCAAAGAATGTTGCCTGCGAACAAGCCTCGTCGATTGGAATGGGTCCAAGGGGAACAAAATTAATACATGAAAACAAAATAAATAAAAAAAAACCAGTAAAGAAAGTCTTAAAGTCGGGCGGGGCCGACTTTATGATACCCTACACCACTTTGCTAATTTAGTAGAGCTTCGCATAACAATTAAAAGTTTTTATGGGAGAATCATACACGCCATGAATATAAATATAATTTAAAGTTCAAAGGGCTGAATATGCCGAAGCATTTGTATCTTTTATATTCGGACTTGTATTGCCCATTTGGTGCACAATTAATTTCAAATTGGATAAATATATATATGGGAGCTATATCCAAATCGGAACCGATCTTGATAAAATTTGGCAAAGATATTTCTGTATTTGATATATTTCCCTGAATATCGTTGTTACGGAGTGTATATTACGGCTGTGGGTAACAAATATAACAAATCGGATTAGCAGTATATGGGGGAGCTATAGCTATATCTGAACCGATCTTCACCTAATTTGACATAATAGCTTCTAGAACCACATTTGGACAAATATTAGACGTTTGGTGCACAATAAAAAGTAAACCGGACAAAGTTATATATGGGAGCTATATCCAAATCTGAACCGATCTCGGTAAAATTTAGCAAATGTATTTCTGAGCTGTATTTGCTATATTTCCCCAAATATTGTTGTTACAGAGTGCATATTACGGTTGCGGAGGACAAAAATAACAAAACGGATGAAAAATGTATATTGGAGCTATAGCTATATCTGAACCGATTTCGAACAAATTTGGCATACTTATTTTCAGGCCTGATTTGGTTGTATGTGCAAAATTCCATTCTATTCGGGTTGATATTACACGTTTGGTGCACAATAAAAGGCAAATCGGACGAAGATATATATAGGAGCAATATCTAAATTTTGACCGATTATCTCCAATTTCAATAGGGTTCGTCTTTGGGCCAAACAAATGATATGTGCAAAATTTCATCTGGATCGGGTAATAAATGCGAACTGTACTTTGTTTACAAAAATACGTGGACAGACGGACGGACAGACGGACGTACATGAATCGAATCAGAATGTGATTCTATGCAGGTCATCAAAAGGAACTATGCGTCTAACTCGTTGCCTTTTGCCTGTTACAAACAAATGCACAAATACATAATACCCTGACAACCTTGTGGTGAAGGGTATAAATACTAACACACACAAAGCTGTGTATACGTATTCATTTCAAATTTCTCGTGTGTTTTGGAAAGAAAAATTTTGTTTCGACTAAAAATTACTCTCGTGTGAATTGGGCCGGGCAAAGTTCGGCCGGGCCGAACTTTTAATACCCTCCACCATTTGGAAGGAACTTGAAAAATTTCAAAAAAATCTTCCGGAAACTACCACTTAAATGAAAACTATGGAGACTATACGAACTTCAAATACCAAATTTGAAATAATTCCGGTGAATAATGTCGCTAAAATCATCAAAATACTGAATATCGAATATTTCCACTTTCCACCCATCCATGCTCATCCATACTACTTTCTTCTTTATTAAAAACGTGTTGGGTAAATAATCCAGAATTTTGCGGGTATGTTTTCAATGAAATAGCTGTCAACCTAACAATTATTTAGAAGTTGACTTTTCATTTGACAACTGCTCATATTTATTTGACATTAATTTTGTCTATTACCGCAAACTGTTGCCATGAAAAATTCTGTTGTGTCAACCGCATTTTAAATGTTTTTATTATTGGACAAACCCGAAATCGACCGACAACACTTGGTTTTGACATTTAAAGAAATAAGTCAATGGTGATAATGAAAGTCATCATGGCACTGTTGTTTTATTCGGAAAGATGTTACAAATTATTTCTGTGCACCTGTTCTTTGCACAGAAGTAAAAATAATATAAAAATAACAATTTTCAGGATAGGTCCATGTTTTAATATAGACCTGATTTTGTGTATTTTCTGGAGTAAAATTTATTTATGACAATATTTTTATTAACAATTATTGACATAAAATTTGAAGTAAGTGTCCAACTGTCGAAATATACATTTCGGACGAACGAAATGAAGTAGGTTGATAAAAATTTACTCAAATGTATATTATGTCTGCAGGACTTTTGGTATTGAAATTGGGCCATGTAGGTCCACGTTGTGGTATAGCCTCCCTATTCTCTGTATTTTGGTGATTAAAGTGAGGTTATTCACCGGAAATGTTTCAAATTTGGTATTTGAAGTTCGTAATCGATACTACAGCCTATGACAGAAAAATTGTCCGTGCAGGTCCACGTTTTCGTGTCAATCGGTCCTTGAATTCTGGCGACGTGTCTTTCCATATTTAGTGGTTGATAGACACTAAATATTTAGTATAAAAATATTCCTTAAGAACTACTTATGATAAAATGACTTAACCTAACTTAGCACTAAGTGTAATAGAGAGAGGTATGTATCTAAAGACCCATGTCTATGCACCACACCATCATAAATCTCATGGAGACTACACATGCTTACCAGTTTGTAGTCTAGGTTGCATCCCGTAATCTAACTCAAGCTTAACACATGTAACAATGTAGAATTCTACCTTATTTATGTTTAATTATTCTATGGAGGGTATATTCGCTTTTCCATTCCGTTTGTAAATCCTCGAAATATTCATAATATACCCTACAAAGTATATTTATTATTTATTTATTATTATAACGGTAACTCCCGATATTTGGTATTTTGATGATCTCAGCAACATTATTCACCGGAATCGTTTTAAATTTCGTATTGGAAGAATGGCAAAAAATTTCGTACGCAGGTCCACGTCTTCATATATATCTCCCATATAACGGTACCTCCCCATGTTCGGTATTTTCATGATTTTAGCGACATTATTTACCGGAATTATATAAAAATTCGTATTTGAAGTCCGTTATAGGTACTACAATCTATGGAAAAAAATTTAGTATGCAGGTTCACATCTTCGTTTCGTACCCATATAGCGGGTTTCATTTAAGTGGTAGTTTGCGGAATTTATTTTTGGAAATTTTCAATTTTCTTCCAAATGGTGGAGGGTATTAAAAGTTCGGCCCGGCCGAAATTAGAAGCTTTTTTACTTGTTAAATCCTCGAAATATACATTTTAGTCCCCACAAAGTATATCTATTCTTGATCAGCATTTAGCGACATCCTTCCGTCAGTGGAAATCACTCTAGCTTCCGTAAGAGCTCAAGTAAGTTGATAAAATTTTACTCAAATGTATATTTGGTTCTTATCATGACACTTCTATGCTTCTAAATATTGACGGATAGAAGTCCAACAAATCGTGTTCGAAATCCTGAAAATACAACTGGCCAAACCACCAGTGTTGACGAACACGAATATGATGATATCTCAGTCCAATTTCGCTTTTGTCGCCGGTAGCAGCGATTCTTAAGGCCCAGCATCAGAGAGAGAGAGAGAGAGAGAGAGAGAGAGAGAGAGAGAGAGAGAGCTATACAGTTGCTAACCCTCAACACGAATTCCGCCCACAACAGCACTGCACGCCATATCCGCCCATATAACTTGAGGACTATACTCGAACAAGCCGTCAAATAGAACATTACGTTTAGCCCTTGACCTATCAAATGCGTTTAATACAGCCAACCAATCCACACTGTTTGACAATATAGAGAGAACTACCCTCCGCTCGACTTTGAAACGTTGGATAATCAACTATATGTGTGTACGCCAAAAGTACTTGAAATCCCGGAACAAGAAGTCCAAACACCTAGAGTAAAGTAGGGAGTTCCCCACGGTGGGGTGATATCTCCCGAACTGTTTAACCTTTAACTTTCGGAATTCCCCCCGCCACTCAGACGGCATAGAGATCGTAACATATGTCGATTAATGTATGATCATGGTGTAGGACCCTGTTTTTGGAGATAGCCTCCTACTTCCACGCGAGGAATATAAATATGGTCAGTGGAGATGAGAACACATCTGACTTTGCAGGTCGAGGGAGATTTAATTTCGACCACTAACTACCCCCAAGATCCTACGGATCACATTCAACAACATGCTCAAATCGTCCACACAACCCACAGCTATCCTTCCAGTAACCATATACTGATGGTCATCCAAACTATCTAATGGTGGATAAAACTCCCCCACCCAGGCGTATGAGGAAAAGCACACAAGATGCGTCCAGTGGTTAAGACTTCTTGCATATAGGTCTTTTTACCTGAGAAACACTCAACACAGACGAATCAATTGGACATTTTCCTCGTTACGCCAAAAATAATGCAAATTTCACAGATTTTCGTATATTTTCCGATATTTATTTGTTTTTTACTCTGAACGCGTCTTCAATTGTCCTTCCGCAGCAATTTATCTAAAAAACAAGTAAAAAAACATTAAGTTCGGCCGGGCCAAACTTTTAATACCCTCCACCTTAGGGTAAAAGAAACATTAGAAGAAATGTGGCACAAACCATTAAAATGCCGAATATCGGAAGGTACCGTTATATGGGGGCTACACCAAAACGTGGACCTATAATTACAATGTATCGCCACACGAACTAGGACTCATTATGACCCACAAATACCAATTTTTAGACAAATCAGTGAAAAAATGTGGCAAAAACCATTAAAATGCCGAATATCGGGATGTTCCGTTATATGGGGGCTATATCAAATCATGGACCTATGCATACAATGTTTTGCCATCGGAGCTGGAACCCATTATGACCAACGAATACCAATTTTCAGACAAATCCGTGAAAAAATGTGGCAAAAATCATCAAATTACCGAATATCGGGAGGTACCATTATATGGGGGCTATACCAAATCATGGACCCATACATGCAATGTTTCGCCACCGGAGCTGGAACCCATTTGGACCCATACATGCAATGTTTCTTGCATTGCATTTTGTTTGCCTCTTTGACCCAACTGTTGAGTCACTTCACTTTTATTTATTCTGTCACCTTCGATGGCATTATATTTGCCTTGATTCCCTTTTGCATTCATGAGAATAAAGAAAACTGTTTCTGATTGCGGTCCAGCACATCCGGCCAACTACGGACGATGCAACAAACAAACCAACCAACCAAGCAACCATACAACTAAACAAACCATCACCAACAGTTGTTGGGGAATATTGGTCGACGTAATGAACGCTCAGCTGCAACCTGCAGAAGACTTTCCTCTCCAGTGTGAATGGCAAACTGTGTACATGAGATTTTATTTTTATTCCATCTGCAGAGAAAACCAAAAATCCCAGGGTGCTTTCTAAAATGTCCACAGCCGTTTGAACACATTCTATTCGTATGTATGTATGAGACATATGTATGAGGTGATATGATCATATATGTATGTGTATGTATACACACCTATGCATGTTTAAGCATCAATGTTGCCTGTGTGATAAAGCTCCATTAGACCAATAGAAACACCTGTGGCCAGTTCTTTTGTTAATATTCTCAGAACACGAATATTGGGTTATTGTTGTTGGTGTTTGTGATTTCCTTCGAAGTTCTATTTGGCAAGAAAATGTGCTGTAAAAACTTTAAAGTTTCCAAACCCCAAAAATAGCCTGAACGGGGGTGTTTGTATTAATTGATGTAAATTATTTTGCTGATAAAATCTCGAAAATAATTTTAATATTATTGGCATTGACATCGCTGTAGTTGTACATTTTCCAAAATTTATAATGTTGCTATTTCCTAGGATCGCAAACCTCCTTTATTTAGTAAACAGAATTTTGAGTCGGTGTATTTTCATTGGGATTTCTAAGTCGATTTAGCGATGTCCGTCTGTCTGTCTGTTATAATCACGCTATCTGTCGAACGAATTGAGATAGAAAGCTAAAATTTGTGCACACATATTTATTTTGCCAGTAGGCAGGTTGAGTTCGTTAATGGGCCATGTAGGTCCACGGTTTCATATAGCCTCCATATAACGGTACCTCCCGATATTCGACGTTTTGTTGATTTTAGCGACATTATTCACTGGAATTGTTTCAAATTTGGTAGTTGATGTTCGTAATCGATACTACAGCCAAAGACAGAAAATTGTCTGTGGAGGTCCACGTTCTCGCATAGCCCCCATATAACAGTATCTCCCGATATTCGGTATTTTGATGATGTCGCTAAAATCATCAAAATACCGAATATCGGGAGGTACCGTTATATGAGGGCTGTATAAAGACGTTACCTGCACAGATAATTTTCTGTCTTAGGCTGTAGTATCCATTTCGAACTTCAAATAACAAATTTGAAACAATTCCGATGAATACTATCGCAAAAATCATCAAAATACCGAATATCGGGAGGTACCGTTATATAGGGGCTATACCAAAACGTAGACCTACATGGCTCAATTTCAATACCAAAAGTCCTGCAGACATCATATACATTTGAGTAAAGTTTTATCAACCTACTTTATTTCGTTCGGAAGCTAGAGTGATTTCCACAGACGGACAGAGATCGCTAAATCGACATGGAATATATACAGGGTTGCCCATATTCGACGGACCCATCTGGCAACGCCATAACTTTTGACAGAGATGTCACATCGCTTAATGACATACCGCGTTTGAAGCGTCAGCCCAAGCAGATTTTTACCATAAACCAATACACACCACGCGAGCGCTCTGAAATTTACATTCAACAGAAGAAGTCAATTGTGAAAACTCAACGTGCTTTTAAAACATTAAAAAATGTGAGAAGTGCGCCTTCTAAGAACACCATTAAGCGTTTATACGAAAATTTTGCGACTGGTAAGGCTCTTTCTAATCCGAAGAGGCCATTTAAAAGTCGACCAAGGCGATCGGCCGAGAATATCGCTGCCGTACGAGTGTTGAGAGGTCCCCAAGAACATCCCAAAAACGCCGTTCTCAGCAGTTGGGCATGGCTCGGTCCACTTTACAACGGATTATTCGCATTGATTTGCATTTGTTCCCGTACAAAATTCAATGGACGCAAAGAATGTTGCCTGCGGACAAGCCCCGTCGATTGGAATGGGCCCAAAGAGTCATCGAAATGGCCGAAGATGACGAGCAATTTTGGAACAAAATTATCATGTCCAATGAAGCCCATTTCACATTGAATGGGACCGTAAATAAGCAAAATTGCCGTTTTTACGCCACTGAAAATCCTCAAGAGATTCAAGAAGTGCCTCTTCATGACGAAAAAGTCACAGTTTGGTGCGGCGTTAGTGCGAAAACGGTCATTGGACCGTTTTTCTTCCAAAATGAAAATGGCCATGCTGTTACCATCAATCAGCAGCGTTATCGCGACATGATGACCAATTTTGTGATGCCAATTATTCATCGAAAGCGTATGAGGCAGTTCTGGTTTCAACAAGACGGCGCTCCACCGCACACAAGTCGGATAACAATCGATTTTCTGAAGAATTTGTTTCCGGGCCGTTTGATGTCGAAAAGTGGTGATTTGGACTGGCCACCGCGTTCGCCCAATTTGACGCCGCCTGACTTCTTCTTGTGGGGATATTTGAAGTCAAAGGTTTACGTTAACAAGCCAAGGACTGTAGAAGAGCTCAAGGACAAAATTCGTGAAGAAATATTCGCTATACCGGCCGAAATGTTGGCAAAAACGATGGAAAATGCAGCAAAAAGGGCACAATACGTCATCAACGCCAGAGGCGGCCATTTGAGACATATAATATTCAAAAACTGATGTAAACAAATCTACTTGGAATAAATTAAATGATTTACATTGCCAACCGCCAAATTTTTATTTTTTTCTCTGATTTAAAAAAAAAAAAAACATGGGCCCGTCGAATATGGGCAACCCTGTATACTTTGTGGGGTCTAAAATGTATATTTCGAGGTTTTACAAACGGAATGACAAACTTAATATACCCTCCATACTGTGGTGGAGGGTATAATAAACAATGGAACCATAAGATTGTATCCTTTCTAATCTTCTATTTTTTGTTCAGCCAAGCTGAGAATTGAATTGACAACCGAAGAGCGAGGTTGGGTTCTTTTCTCATTTACAGTGGATAAGATTTATTTGAATATTTTGTAAATATAATTGACTGCTTAGGGTTTCGGTAGGATCCTACAATTGAGACCTTTTAATCGGTGAAAGTCCTTTTTTTCTACAATTGTTAACTTCCTTGAAAGAAATAGCTTGAATTTTCTAGTAACTCTCATAAAACGGCATTCTGATGACAAATAATAACAACTCCCTAACTATGTGGAACCAATGCTCGATTTCCTTTTAACTTCGCACAGCTCAATATTTCTACTTACATCATATCTAGTGTGATATATTTTATACCAAGAACCAGTTCATCACTTTAGAATTCCATTAAAAATTCGAATAACATTATATTTGTCTTAGGTTCATTAAAAAAGTTGTTAACACCGTAGCCTCTGTCAATAGACTCGTTAGAAAAACTAACTGCAAAAGAAGAACAACAAAAAAGGGAGCAGATTCAATATGCTGCCAACGAGAAGTAAATTACTTGAGAAAATTCTATTAGAAAATCCACTTTGGCCCGAGACATCTTCTTTTCCTTTCTCCGTCATGTTATTCCAATTTAATAGAAATTTAAAACAAAATCATTAAAGTAAAACACAACACAAACGGTATCGCTGAAGAGAGTTTTTCAAGAAAACTTACTTATTTGTTCGATAGCAGTACAAATACGTCGCATTCTAGGTGCAAATAGCATACAGTAATAGGATGGAGGATTAGAATTTTTATTCAAATTTTTAACGGTATTGGAGTAACGAGGTGGGCGAGGCAGCGTATGTACTTTGTGGGGTTTGAAATGAATATTTCGAGGTGTTACATACTATGGCGGAGGGTATAAAAAATATATGTGGGAGCCGAGTTGCACCAAATGGAAATGTACGGCCGAAATTCACTCAATTCAGGCTGATATTAGCTCTTATTTACACAACAAACCTGAAATCGCAATAAACTGCTGAATTAAACTGGCGTATTTGGTTTTCTCCGGTAAGAAAACATTCGTTGTCCAGCAGTTTGTAAATGGTGATGGCGTGGGCCGCCATAACAGCCGATGTCGCTCTCCGCTTGTATTAATCGACCGTGGCATCAGAATAAAAGCCTTGGGCACGCAAACATTTTGGCCGCAGACCTTGGTCAGGACTCAGCACCATCGCACTCAGCACGTACCACTCAAGAATGGTTTCTAAATGAGGTTCCTCGCTTCATTTCCAGCGCACAATGGCCACCAAAATCTCCGGATACCAATCCGTTAGACTAATGTGTCTGGAGTATTTTGGAAAGCAAGGTTCGCACTAAAAATTACCAATGTGTCGATCACCTCAAGCAAGCGCTTCGACGGGAATGGACCAAAATACCACAAAGCAACATTCGGGCAGCGTGTGACGGTTTCATGGGCCGTTTGAAGACCATAATTCGTGCCAAAGCTGACCAATTCGAACAAATCTAAACATAATCTAAAATTTGATGCTATTTCCGAGGTATTTTGCTTTCATTCAATAAAATTAAAAAAAAAAAAAAAAATATTAAAAGTTATGGCGTTTGACTTTGTTGCAGTTTTTTATCTCACCCTCTATATTCTTGAGCAGCATAAAATTCTATGTCGATTTAGCGATGTCCGGTCTGTGGAAATCACTCTAGCTTCTGAACGTTGCAGAGTTGCAGCAGATTGATAAAATTTTACACAAATTTATTTTATGTCTGCAGGACTTTTGGTACTGAAAATGGCCAATGTAGGTCCACGTTTTGGTATAGCACCCATATAACGGTACCTCCCGATATTCGGTAATTTGTTGATTTTAGCGACATTATTCACTGGAATTCTTTCAAATTTGGTATTTGATGTTCGTAATGGATTCTACAGCTTATGACAGGAGATTGTCTGTGCAGGTCCACGTCTTCGTATAGTCCCCATATAACGGTACCTCCCGATATTCGGTACTTTGTTAATTTTAGCGACATTATTCACCGGAATTCTTTCAAATTTGGTATTTGAAGTTCGTAATGTATTCTACAGCTTATGACAGGAGATTGTCTGTGCAGGTCCACGTCTTCGTATAGTCCCCTTGTAACGGTATCGGGAGGTACCGTTATATGAGGACTATACCAAAACGTGGACCGATATATGTCATTTTCAATACCAAACATCCTAGGCACAATACAAATTATTCTGCTAAATTTTGAAGCTTTACGTCAAATAATGTGGCCCGTTATAGCGGAGCTGTGCGAAGACCTGGACCAGCATAGACAATTTTCTGTCACAGGCTGTAGCATCCATCCATTCGGAATTTTTATTCACCGTAATTGTTTCAAATTTGGTATTTGAAGTTCGTTATGGATACTGTAGTCTAAGACAGAAAATTATCTGTGCAGGTTCAGGTCTTCATATAGCCCCCATATAACAGTACCCCGATATTCGGTATTTTGATGACTTTAGCTACATTATTCACCGATTTTTTTTTCTAAGTTTCGCATTTGAATATTGTAATGGCTTATGACAAAAATTTCCTATGCAGGCCCATGTCGTCGTAAAGACGATTTAACGGATTTCATTGTTTTTGAGAATTGCCAAATCCGTTCCAAATGGTGGAGGGTATTCAAAGTTCGGTCCCGCCGAACTTACATCTTTTTTACTTGTTTTTATGTGGCCTTCTAGTTTCGTTTTTTTACATCAAGAGAACATGATGTCTTGTAAATGGCCGCCACCACAGTTTATTGTCATTTGAGCCCTTTTTATGGCATTTTCCATCACTTTGGCCAAAACTTCCGACATTAGGTTCTCACATTCATGACGGATATTGCCTTTAAGAGCTGAAAGATTCTGAATCTTTGTTGACATAAACCCGCGACTTCAAAAAGCCCCACAAAAAGAAGTTTGGAGCGGTCAAATCAGTCGATCTTGCTGTGTAAATTGCCTAAACGGGAGATTAGGAGCCTGGGAAATGGAACCACAAGTTTTCCAATTTCAACTCATCAAGTTGCGGCAAAAAGAAGGTGTTGATTATTGCTTTGTAGCGCTCACCATTCACAGTGACCCTTTGGCCCGCGCCTCTTTAAAGAAAAAAGGTCCGATGACTCCTCCTGCGAAAACAGCACACCATACAGTGAGTTTGAGTGGATATTATGGCTCTTCGTGGGTTACACGCGCATTTTCAATGCCTCAGAAGCGTATCTTTTGCTTATTTACGTACCCGCTAAGATAGAAATTGGCCTCACCACTCGTGTTTATTTTTTATGAAAAATAGTCTTCTTCTTGGTGATTATTAAGGATGGCTTAAGCGTATGTTAGACGCGATTGGCGGTCAGCAGCTACCAGCTGATGCGCCATCTGGACTTCGTACGGAAACATCTTCAAATCTTTTACCAAAATTCGCTGTAAAGACCTCGAATGATACCCATTTGCGTGGCACGTCGTCTGTTCGATGTCTTCCGATGCTTCCATGGCATCCTTGGCTACAGCAGCAATGTTCTCTGCAGAACGGATACTCCGGGGTCTGCCACGCCTGGCACCAACTTTTGTTGTGCCAGTCTCTTCGAGGCGAGCGGCCAGGAAATCTGCGCCGAAATTCACTTTGTGTCAAAGTCACTGACCGATTATAGTTCAAGTAAATAGTCACCATTATTCCACGTTCTGGAGCAGAGTAGGGTAAAACGTGTATTTCGCATGTCAAAAGAGAACGGACAATCTTAAAATTTAAAGCATTATCTGTTAGCAGAATTACTTTTGCGTCACCTTTTACTTGGTTGGGTCTAAAATAATTATTTCAATGAGTTGCGAACGGAATGAGAAACGTATCCTGCCATACTATGTCTCGAAGGGTATAGAAATTACCTTCCTTTAAGTAATACCATCAAAACCATGCAACATATTGATACCGCCTCATACTGTATCCTAACACCAATAACTAAATCTGCACAGAAGGTAAGAGGTATTTTGTATGCTGCGTATGCAGGTGATTCAGTCGTTCCGACTTAACCGGAACTATTTCAACTATTCACAATATGTTTGGGTGTGTGTACACATCAACCGACAAGCAGCTCCATTCATTCAATAGCTAAGACCCGGCATTCAACTAAAGATGGCAATATCTAATGTAATTAAAAAGTTTTTCACATTCCAGACCAAACCGACTTGTGTTGGCTCACACATCCCCACACACTCACACACACAGACACACACACGCACATAAGTGTGATGGTAGTTGTAATACCTGTTTCCTTCATGGGTAAATAATAAAATTTTAAACACATTTAAAGTTTTCATTACTTTTAAACATGAGCTATCAACCGAACCAAATAGAATTTGTAATGAGAACAACTAACCGGGAATTTAGGGCAACTTAAAGTAAGAGAAAGCAAATTAATTCATGTACAAGACATTATGCAGGTGAAAATTATACAAAACAATTGTTTACACATACCTCTCGCCGAGAGACGAATCATATCAAAATGACAATACCTAATATAGGAAGTGCCATACCCGTGGGTGACAAAATTAGAGGAAAAACCAGTAAAGAAAGTCTTAAAGTCGGGCGGGGCCGACTTTATGATACCCTACACCACTTTGCTAATTAAGTAGAGCTCCACATAACAATTAAAAGTTTTTATGGGAGAATTCAATCATACACGCTATGATTATAATTATAATTATAATTTAAAGTTCAAAGGACTAAACATGCCGAAGAATTTGTATCTTTTAAATTCGGACTTGTATTGACCATTTGGTGCACAATTAATTTGAAATCGGATAAATATATATATGGGAGCTATATCCAAATCTGAACCGATCTCGATAAAATTTGGCAAAGATATTTCTGAGCTGTATTTGATATATTTCCCTGAATATCGTTGTTACGGAGTGTATATTACGGTTGTGGGTAACAAATATAACAAATCGGATGAATAATATATATGGAAGCTATAGCTATATCTGAACCGATCTTCACCAAATTTGACATACTAGCTTCTAGTTTCAATTCGGTCGTATGTGCCAAACTCTATCCCATTTGGACAAATATTAGACGTTTGGTGCACAATAAAATGTAAATCGGACGAAGTTATATATGAGAGTTATATCCAAATCTGAACCGATCTCGATAAAATTTTGCAAATGTATTTCTGAGCTGTATTTGATATATTTGGCAAAGATATTTCTGAGCTGTATTTGATATATTTCCCTGAATATCGTTGTTACGGAGTGTATATTACGGTTGTGGGTAACAAATATAACAAATCGGATGAATAATATATATGGAAGCTATAGCTATATCTGAACCGATCTTCACCGAATTTGACATACTAGCTTCTAGTCTCAATTCGGTCGTATGTGCCAAATTCCATCCCATTTGGACAAATATTAGACGTTTGGTGCACAATAAAAGGTAAATCGGACGAAGTTATATATGGGAGCTATATCCAAATCTGAACCGATCTCGATAAAATTTTGCAAATGTATTTCTGAGCTATATTTGATATATTTCCCCAAATATTGTTGTTGCAGAGTGCATATTACGGCGGCGGTGGACAAAAATAACAAATCGGATGAACAATATATATGGGAGCTATAGCTATATCTGAACCGATTTCGATCAAATTTGGCATAAATTTGGTTGCATGTGCAAAATTCCATACTATTCGGGCTGATATTACACGTTTGGTGCACAATAAAAGGCAAATCGGACGAAGATATATATGAGAGCTATATCTAAATTTTGACCGATTATCTCCAATTTCAATAGGGTTCGTCCTTGGGCCAAACAAATGATCTGTGCGAAATTTCATCTAGATCGGGCAATAAATGCGACCTGTACTTTGTTTACAAAAATACATGGACAGACGGACGGACGGACGGACGGACAGACGGACGGACGGACATGCATAAATCGACTCAGAATGTGATTCTATGCAGATCATCAAAAGGAACTATGGGTCTATCTCGTTTCCTTTTGCCTGTTACAAACAAATGCACAAAGACATAATACCCTGACCACCTTGTGGTGTAGGGTATAATTATGGGTTAAATGACACCCCGCGATTCGTAAACGTTTGTATAAATAAACCAGTAAGGAAAGTATTAAAGTCGGGCGGGGCCGACTTTATGATACCCTACACCACTTTGCTAATTTAGTAGAGCTCCGCATAACAATTAAAAGTTTTTGTGGGAGAATTCAATCATATACGCTACGATTATAATTATAATTTAAAGTTCAAAGGACTAAATATGCCGAAGCATTTGTATCTTTTAAAAATCGGAAATAGGATAAAAATATATATGGGAGCTATATCCAAATCGGAACCGATCTCGATAAAATTTGGCAAAGATATTTCTGAGCTGTATTTGATATATTTCCCTGAATATCGTTGTTACGGAGTGCATATTACAGCTGTGGGTAACAAATATGACAAATCGGATGAACAGTATATATGGGAGGTATAGCTATATCTGAACCGATCTTCACCAAATTTAACATACTAGCTTCTAGACTCAATTCGGTCGTATGTGTCAAATTTGATCCCATTTGTGCAAATATTAGACGTTTGGTGCACAATAAAATGTAAATCGGACGAAGTTATATATGGGAGCTATATCCAAATCTGAACCGATCTCGATAAAATTTAGCAAATATATTTCTGAGCTGTATTTGATATATTTCCCCAAATATCGTTGTTACAGAGTGCATATTACGGCTCCGGAGGACAAAAATAACAAATCGGATGAACAATGTTTATGGGAGCTATAGCTATATCTGAACCGATTTCGATACTTATTTTCAGGTCCAATCTGATCGTACGTGCAAAATTTCATGCTATTCGGACTAATATTACACGTTTGGTGCACAATAAAAAGCAAATCGGACGAAGATATATATGGGAGCTATATCTAAATTTTGACCGATTATCTCCAATTTCAATAGGGCAAAATTTCATCTGGATAGGGCAATAAATGCGAACTGTACTTTGTTTACAAAAATACATGGACAGACGGACGGACGAACGGACGGACAGACGGACGGACGGACATGCATAAATCGACTCAGAATGTGATTCTATGCAGATCATCAGAGGAACTATGGGTCTATCTCGTTTGCTTTTGCCTGTTACAAACAAATGCACAAAGACATAATACCCTGACCACCTTGTGGTGTAGGGTATAAAAATAGATTAGCAAGGCTACCTAGTGTAGATGAGAGAGGTTTGCTAATCAGGGATTTTTTTATTACCGTACACATTAAATGAGATAAAACTAGTTAAAAAGCAGTAAGTTCGGCCGGGCAGAACTTTGAATACCCTCCACCTTAGGGTAATGGAAACACTAGAACCAATTACGACCCACAAATACCATTTTTTAGACATATTCCTGGCAAAAAGGTGGCAAAAATCATCAAAATACCGAACATCGGGAGGTACCGCTATATAGGGCTATACAAACGAGTGGACCTATACATACAATACTTCGCCAACAGAGCTAGAACTCAATATGACCAACAAATTCCAATTTTTAGACAAATCCGTGATAAAATGTGACAATAACCATCAAAATACCGAATATCGGGAGGTACCGTTATATGGGGGCTATACCAAAGCGTGGACCTATACATACAATGTTTCGCCGCACGGACTAGGACCCATTATGACCTACAAATACCAATTTTCAGACAAATCCGTGAAAAAATGTTGTAAAAATCATCAAAATACCGATTATTAGGAGATACCGTTATATGGGGGCCATACCAAAGCCTGGACCTATACATACAAAGTTTCGCCACACGAACTAGGACCCATTATGACCTACAAATACAAATTTTCAGACAAATCCGTGAAAAAATGTGGCAAAAATCATCAAAATTATGACCTACAAATAGCAATCATCAAAATACCGAATATCGGGAGGTACCGTTATATGGGGACTATACCAAAACGTGGACCGATATATGTCATTTTCAATACCAACCATCTGGACCTGCACAGATAATTTTCTGTCTTAGGCTGTGTATCCATTTCGAATTTCAAATACCAAATCTGAGACAATTCCGGTGAATAATGTCGCTTAAATCATCAAAATACCGAATATAGGGAGGTACTGATATATGGGGCCTATACGAAGACCTGCATAGACAATTTTCTGTCACAGACTGTAGTTCCCATTATGAACTCTAAATACGTAATTTGAAACAATTTCGGTTAATAATGTCGCTAAAATCATCAAAATACCGAATATCGGGAGGTACCGTTATATGGAGGCTATATGAAGACATGGACAGACAGACAGACGGACATCGCTAAATCGACTTAGAATTTTACGCTGATCAAGAATATATATACTTTGTTGGGTCTGACACGAGTATTTCGTGGAGTTACAAACGGAATGACAAAATTAATATATACTCCACAGTATGGTGGAGGGTATAAAAATGTGGCGAACAGATCTTTGAGTTATTAGAAATAAATAATATAGAATTTTCAAATTGCTGCATGTGGTATGTTGGAGTTCGATTACGGGATGTAATCTTTACTCAGACTGAAAAGCAAGTGCAGCATGTTTGCTTGCCACATGTGAGATAGCTGTGGGTGTTTATGGCCTTCTCCTAAGATTTTTGATGGGATGGTGCATAGACATATGTACATTTTATATACCGATCTCTTTTACACTTAATTCTAAGATAGATTATGTCATATTATCAAAACTAGATCTTAAGAAACATTTTTATACCCGGCAAAAATAAAGGTTGGAGTTTATAAGTTTTATTGGGGCAAAAATTATGTAACACCTCGAAATATTGGTTTCCCATATGGGAAAGTGTATATGGATCTTCCTATCACGCCGAGCTGAGTCGATCTACCTATGTATGTTCGTCTGTCCATTTTAATTTGTAATCACTCTACAGGTCGCAATTATGGCTCGATCCTGGCGAATTTTTGCATGGACCTGGGGTTATGGTCAGAATAGAAGCCTATGATCGCGATATATTTAGGGGTTGAAATGGACCAAAAAATGAAAAATTTCCTGATTTTGTAGTTGCTCTACAGGTCGCAATTATAGACCAATCGACGCGGAAGTTAGCATGGGGCTAGAGCTTAAGGATGTTAGCTAGAATGTTTATATCTCAAGAATGGCTGGACCGATTTTGACAAATTTTGTCAATTCAGGCATAAAAGAATAAAATCTAAAAAAAAATGCATAAAAAGATGCCAATAATTATGTTAATATAGATTTTGTGGTATTTTATGACATTTTTTCATATATTTTATCGCATGCCATTTTTATACCCTACAACACTATGTGTTGGGGTATTATAAGTTTGATTGGGCCAAAAATTATGTAACACCTCGAAATATTGGTTTCCCACATAGGAAAGTATATATGGATCTTCCTAGCTCGCCGAGCTGAGTCGATCTAGCTATGTATGTCCGTCCGTCCGTCTGTCCGTCTGCCCGTCTGTCCGTCTGTCCATGTTAATTTGTAATCACGCTACAGGTCGCAATTATGGCCCGATCTTCACGAAATTTAGAATGTAGGTGGGGCTTGGACCAGAATAGAACCCTATTGCTTTTGGAGATGATCGCCAAATGTTTAGGGGTTGAAATGGACCAAATACTGAAAAAATTTCGGATTTTGCAGTAGCTATACAGGTCGCAATTATAGACCAATCGACGCGAAATTTCGCATGTAGATAGAGTTTAGGGCGGGGAAGAAGCCTGCTAATTTGGGTGGTCATCGGATAATATTTAGCGGGTAAAATAGACCATATCTTTTGTGTTGAAAAAAATCAAAAATTTTCATTAAACCGCGAATATTTTAAATCTCGGCGAAATCACAAAGCCATCACAAGGTTACTTCTGATCTTTACATTGATGTTAACATCCAACAAATCGGATATATAGCAAAATATGTGCGATATATATGTCTATCAAAGGAGATATGCTTGAAAGATCTCTTATATGTCGAGAACGGCTGAACTGATTTCGACAGTTCTCATTAATTTAGAATGGCCTCTTGGCAGGAAAGAAAAACGTCTAAAAAATCGCATAAAAATATCTCTCTAAAGATGAAAATATTGATTTTGTAAAATTTTCTCATATTATTTCAATTTTGTCATATTTTTGGCATATTTTCATTTTGAATTAAACATTTGGTAATATTTCTACAGCTAACAAAACTAAGTAGTTAGGATATCAGGATATCATATACAGATCGCATTTATGGCCCGATCCTAACGAAATTTTGCATGGGGATCAGATGAGGGTCAGAATAGAAGCCTACTCTTTTTGGAGATGATCGCCATATATTTAGGGGTTGAAATGGACCAAAAAAACTGCAAAATTGTCAGCAGGTCGTAATTATTGCCCGATCCTCACGCATATTTGAATGAGGGTTACCGGACATTGCAAAAGCCAAGCAGTTTTGGATGGCCATCCAAAAATATTCAATGTGCGAAATAGTTTGCCAACTTTTGTAGGCAAAATACGAAAATGTTTATTCCAGTGACTCTTTGGAGAATTCACAAATACAGGAAAGTCGCACTTCTGACTATTTCGTTAACGCTGATTTTGTGGAAGAATATAGTTAAATGTCTGTGTCTCATATAGATGCGTTTCAGTCAAAAACCAATAATAAATGTTAATCTTTTGCCACTTCTGAGAGATTATAGGTCTTTGGGAAATATTGGTTCCAGATCTAGGAAGACCATTTAAGTGCAACATCTACCAATAAATTGGAAATGAGCAAATTAGTCTAAGTTGCTATTATTCGAAAATTAGAGAACGAAACCTGATGGTTTTCTTTTATTATTTGTCACAATATCTTGTGGAATTATTTTGAGTATCTCGCCTATATAAACTGTATCGTTTATTATAGTGTTGTAGGGTATTCAACGGTCGGCCCCGCTCGACTGTAGCCTTTGCTTACTTGTTTTTTATTTGAACTTATAATATTGAAGTGTATATTTTGTAATATTTGTTCACCTTACAACACAGGTTGGGTGTATTATAAACAGATTGCAATTATCGTCCGATCCTCACGAAAATTGTCATAAGGGTAGGGTTAGGCTCAGAAGGACATCTTGTTTTTAAAGATGTCCGTAGTATATTTAGGGGTTGAAATGGACCAACAACTAAAAATGTTCCTGATTTTGCAGTCATTATAAAAGTCACAGATAGAAACCAAAGGCCACGAAATCTCGCATGAGAAAGGAGTTTAGGACAGCGGGTAAAATGGACCACTACTTTTATGTGAAAAAATACCAAAATTTCCATTCTACCGAAACGCTGAAAATAACTTACAGGCGAAATCCAAAATACACAAAAGGCAAAATTCTTAATATAACAAAATGTCGTAGACAAGCAAATCATTTAGATGCGTATAAATTTGGAGATACGGGGGGTGCTCTTGCTGCTCCGTCCGTCTATCCGTCTGTGGAAATCACTCTAGCTTCTGAACGAAATGAAGTAGGTTGATAAAATTTTACTTGAATGTGTATTATGTCTGTAGGACTTTCGTGATGGGCCATGCAGGTCCACGCATATAACGGTACCTCCCGATATGCGGTACCTTGATGATTTCGGCTGCATTATTTACCGGAATTGTTTCAATTTTAAAACTCTCCACCATACTATGGAGGGTATATTCATTTTGTAATTCCGTTTGTAACTCCTCGAAATACCCATGTCAGACCCAACAAAGTATATATATTTTTGATCAGCGTAAAATTCTAAGTCCATTTAGCGACGTCCGTCTGTCTGTCTGTCTATCCGTCTGTCTGTCGGTTGTAATCACGCTATCTTTCGAACGAATAGAGATAGAAGGCTAAAATTTTGCACACATGTTTATTCTTCCAGTAGGCAGGTTAAGTTCGTAAATTGGCCATGTAGGTCCACGTCTTCGTATAGCCCTCATATAACGGTACCTCACGATATTCGGTATTTTGATGATTTTAGCGATATTATTCACCGGAATGGTTTCAAATTTGGCATTTGAAGTTCGTAATGAATACTACAGCCTAAGGCAGAAAATTGTCTATGCAGGTCCAGGTCTTCGCACAGCTCCGATATAAAAGTACCTCCCTATATACAATATTTTGATGATTTTAGCTACATTATTCACTGTTTATTTCAAGTTTCGAATTTGAATATGGTAATAGCTTATGAAAAACAATGCCTATGTAGGTTCACGTCGTACAGACTCCAATATATCGGCTATATTCGGTATTTTTAAGATGTTAACAGCATTTTTGGCGAATGTTATCTTTTTCAAAAATTCCCAAATTCGTTCCAAATGGTGGAGGGTATTCAAAGTTCGGCCCGGCCGAACTTACTGCTTTTTTACTTGTTTTTTTTTTTAAGTTCGTAATGAATACTACAGCCTAAGACAGAAAATTGTCTGTGCAGGTCCACGTCTTCGTATAGCCCTATGTAACGGCAGCCCCGATATTCGGCATTTCGATGATTTAAGCGACATTATTTACCGTAATTGTTTAAAATTTGGTATTTGAAGAAGACAGAAATTTGTCCGTGCAGGTCCACGCCTTCGTAAAGCCCCCATATAGCGGTAACTCCCGATATTTGGTATTTTGATGATTTTAGCTGCATTATTCACCGATTTTTAAGTTACGCATTTGAATATTGTAATGGCTTATGACAAAAGTTACCTATGCAGGTCCATGTCGTCGTAACGGCCCTATTATAAGATTTTAATTTAAGATTTTAACAGAATTTTTAACGGATTTTATTGTTTTTGAGAATTGCCAAATTCGTTCCAAATGGTGGAGGGCATTTAATGTTCGGCCCAGCTGAACTTACAGCTCTTTCAGTTGTTTTTCTACACTTTGCCTACTTTATTAACAATATCGTTTTAGGATCTTTTTCCTACCGTCGACTGCTCTAACCAAAATGAAAAAAAGTAATTATGTCCTTATTTTTTTTATTTTTTTTTAACTTCTATCCCACCCAACCAATTATTATCCTTCATACCAAACAAAGATTATTTCGAAACTACATTTACAAATAATTACATCCCTTTGACAATCACATTATCTTATGATTATTCCAACAATTGTATTTGCAGAATAAAATCGTACAAAGAATAACTATAAAACAAATCTTGGACAAAAGTAGGTCCTTCAAAGAGACAAGAAACTCTTTACAGAGGATTATAAAATTGCTTCTCCCCATTGCTTTGCACCCAACCATTGCTTGATTACAAAAAAAAAACCTTTGTCTGGCACCAATTTGAATTTCTATAGTCGCAATATGAATTATTGCGATGTGAATTGCTTGGATCAGAAAACAAAGGCTATTCCAGGAATTAATAGGACAAACAAAGTGTGAAAACTTATTATGAAAAGGATATTTACAGAGAAACGTAAAATACTGGGTTAATAGGATAATTCTATTCAAATTCACTTGGCATCGAATTGGGTCAGCACTTTGTAGTTCTCTTCAAAATTAATTGAATACAAATTCAAATACTTATAATTTTATGAACTTTTGTTAAGAAATACCAATACGTTTTGTTAGTAATTGTGAATTAAATACAACCCTGCAACACAACAAAATAAATTTGCATAGCACAATTCCACTACAGTACATTTCTAGTTTGAATATCATTTAATGATGGGTTTGCCGATTATTTGGTAATTAGAGAAATGAGATACTATTCCATCAAATAATCTAGAATAAGAATATTCCTAGTTAGTTATATAACAGCACAATAGGGCTGCTGAGAATTCGTGCAAACCGAAAGTTTAAGTGTTTTATTTCAAAGTGGCGACAAAGTGTTTAGTACGAAGGTAATGATAGAGTCCTGCAAATTTTATTTTAAAATCTAAAATTAATTTTGAAGTCATTTGTGCTAAGACTACGACAATGAAAGGCTATAATATATAACAAGTAAAAAAACATTAAGTTCGGCCGGGCCAAACTTTTAATACCCTCCACCTTAGAATAAAGGAAACATTAGAAGAAATGTGGAAAAAACCATTAAAATGCCGAATATCGGCAGGTACCGTTATATTGGGGCTATACCAAATCGTGGACCTACACATACAATGTTTCGCCAAAGGAGCTAGAACCCATTATGACTTACAAAGGCCAATTTTCAGACAAATCCGTGAAAAAATGTGGCAAAAATCATCAGATTACCGAATATCGGGAGGTACCGTTATATGGGGGCTATACCAAAACGTGGACCTATAATTAAAATGACTCGCCACACGAACTGGGACACATTATGATCTACAACTACCAATTATCAGAGAAATTCTTGAAAAAATGTGGCAAAAAATTAAAATACCGAATATCGGGAGGTACCTTTATATGGGGGCTATACCATAACGTGGACCTATACATACAATGTTTCGCCAACGGAGCTAGAACCTATTATGACCAACTAATTTCAATTTTTAGACAATTCCGTGGAAAAATGTGACAAAAACCTTCAAAATACCGAATATTGGGAGATACCGTTATATGGGGGAAACAAATCCGTGAAAAAATGTGGAAAAAATCATCAAAATACCGAATATCGGGAGGTACCGCTATGTAGGGGCTATGCCAAAACGTGGACTTATACATGCAATGTTTCGGCAACAGAGCTAGAACCATTATGACCAACAAATACCAATTTTTAGACAAATCCATAAAAAATGTGTCAAAAATCATCAAAATACCGAATATCGGGAGGTACCGTTATATGGGGGCTATACCAAAACGTGGACTTATAGATGCAATGTTTCGCCACCGGAGCTAAAACCCATTATGACCAACAAATACTAATTTTTAGACAAACACATGAAAAAATGTGGCAAAAATCATCAAAATACCGAATATCGGGAGGTACCGTTATGTGGGGGCTATACCAAAACGTTGACCTATGCATGCAATATTTCGCCACCGCAGCTAGAACCCATTATGACCAACAAATACCAATTTTTAGACAAATCCGTGAAAAAATGTGGCAAAAAAAATTAAAATATGGGAACTATACCAGAACATGGACCGATATATCTCAGTTTAAATACCAACCATCCTAGACACAATACAAATTGCTCTGCTAAATTTTGGCGCTCTACGTCAAATAATAATCGTATCGTGATTTCAACAGACAGACTGACGGACGGACAGACGGACATCGTTAAATCGACTTAGAATTTTATGCTGATTATGAATATATACATATACTTTATGGGGTCTACCGCGAATATTTAAGGATGTTACAAACGGAATGACAAACTTAATATACCCTCCTTTCCAAGGCGGAGGGTATAAAAACGAGTTTAATATGACTTCAAATACGACATTTAAAAAAAATTCCTGTAAATTATGTCGGTAAAATCATGAAAACACCGACTATCGGCAGGTACCATTAAATGGGGGCAATACGAAGACGTGGACCTGCATACGAATTTTTTTGCCATAGGCTATAGTACCCATTACGAATTCAAGGTACGAAATTTGAAATAACTACGGTGAATCACGTCCCCAAAAACCCCCAAATATCGAATATCGTACCGTTGTATGTGGGCTATACGATTTCGTGGACCTATGTATTCCTCTTCCAGGGAGTAATGTGATTTGAAAGAACTTCTAGTACGGATTTTTAGACATCCATAGAAAAATATTGCTAAAATCATTAAAATAGCGAATATAGGGGGGTGCCGTTATATTGGGGATAAACGATACCGAGGACCTATATAGACATTAATCTTCCAGGGGATGAAGTACTCAGAAGGAAATCCTTACCGGAATTTTCAGAGAATTTTTTCGAAACATTTGGCTACAATCACCAAAATACCGAATATGAGGGTGGGGGTGCCGTTGTAAGGGGGCTATACGATATCGTGGACCTATATAAATAATTCTCCTTCAGGGGAAAAAGAACTCATACGGTACTCCATGTGTGAATTTTCAGAAAATTCCATTGAAAATGTGGCTAAAATCATCAAAATACCGAATATCGGGAGGTGCCGTTATATAGGGATATATGATATCGTGGACCTATATAGACAATTCTCTGTCAGGGGGTAAAGCACTCATAAAGAACTCCTTGTGTACAATTTCAGACAATTCTATTGAAAATGTGGCTGAAATCATGGCTACCGTTATTTGGAGGTTATACGATATCATGAACCGATATAGCCCATCTTCGAACTTGACCTGCCTGCAGATAAAATACAGATGTGTGCAAAATTTTAGCTTCCAATTTTTATTCGTTTTGACTGTAGCGTAATTAAAACAGACGTACAGAAGGACGAACAGGGTTAAATCGTCTTAGAATTTTACGCTGATCAAGAATATATATATACTTTGTTGGGTCTAAAATTATTATTTCAATGAGTTACAAACGGAATGACGAACTTAATATACGCTCCATACTATGTATGGTGGAGGGTATAAAAATCTTTGGTCCCATTCGAGCTGATTTTCGGCAATTTTGAGGTACATTTTTCATGGCTGTTGAAATGTTGGCATTTTTTGAAACAACAAATTTTGGTGGTTTTGGGTCTGAGGTTATTTGCATATACTTTGCTAAAATTCCTCAATTGGATCTGAAGTTATTTGCATATACTTTTCGTTTTTAATTTTCTAAAAATCCTCAACTAGGCATAATGTACGGTAATGAATGGGTGTATTTTCTTCTGCTTGGCGTAATGACTTGATGCTAAGTCGGGCCAGAACACTACATATTTTTTAGTTTTTTTTTTTTATTTTTATACCCTCCACCATAGTATGCGGGGTATATTAAGTTTGTCATTCTTGATCAGCATAAAATTCTATGTCGATTTATCAATGTCCGTCCGTCTGTCCATCTGTGGAAATCACTCTAGCTTCCGAACGAAATGAAGTAGGGTGATAAAATTTTACTCAAATGTGTACTATGTCCGCAGGACTTTTGGTATTGAAAATGGACCGTGTAGGCCCACGTCTTCGTATAGCCCCAATATAACGGTACCTTCCGATATGCGGTATTTTTATGATTCTAAGGACATTTTTTACCGGAATTGTTTCAAAATCGGTATGTATGTATGTTCGTAATAGATGCTACGGCTTAAAACACAAAATGGGCCATGTAGGTCCACGTCTTCGTATAGCCCCCATGTAATGGTACCTCCCGATATTCGGTATTTTGATGATTTTAGAGAAATTATTTACCGGAATTGTTTCAATTTTGGCATTTGAAGTTCGTAATGGATACTACATCCTAAGACAGAAAATGAGCCATACGTGCACCTAGTATTCGTATATCCCCCATACGGTACGGTACGGTACGGTACGGTACCCCCCATATTCGGTTTTTTTGATAATTTTACAGACATTATTTACCGGAACTATTTCAAATTTGGTATTTGAAGTTCGTAATGAATAGTATAGCCTATGATAGAAAATTGTCTGTGCAGGTCCACGTCTTCGTATAGCCCTCATATAAAGGTACCTCCCGATATTCGTTATTTTTATGATTTTAGCGACATTAATTACCATGCCCAGCGGCGATCCGCTCACTACGTTCTCCGCCAAGGGAGTTGTAGAGGAGATACCAGTGTGGCAATCAGCATCCGTGATTGACGGGAAGTGGAATGTTGTGGTGGAACGTATCGAACTTATACACTTCCTATTGGATTTAGCGACTTTACCATCGGAAAATTTTCGAAGTCGGCTTCTCATAGAAGTGTCCTTTAAACTGCACTTTTTTCCAGAACCACATTTTCTTTTTGTTCTTCGTATTTTCTCATATATAACCAGTGTTCTATATACTGAACTTCGAGTTTTTCCTTGCTCTACGGAATGAGAAACGATATCGGATTTCTTCCAATCAGGATGGTGGTTGAAAAAAATACAAATCTTTTGACGTTGTTGTAACGAAAAAATTATGATCTTAGGAAAAAATCAAATAGCAATATCACAAGATATGTTGTAAATGAAAAATGTATTTTTTTGCCAATTAGGATGGCAAACTTTTACTAACCTCTCCACAACCATTTAGTTTTGTGTGAATTTCTGCCTTATAAACATTATTTAAACACTCTCCACCGACAATGATATTTTACTATCCAGTGGCCATTGTTCAGTTTGAGTTTTAGAGCTGCTGGACACCAACAAATTTCCAACAAATGTTATTACTAATTGTAATTAAATAATGCCGTTGCAATAGATTAAACATTTAATATATACAAATTTCGATAATTATGGATTCTCATCTACAATTTGCAGTGCACACAAAGCAATGGACAGAGGAAGGAAAAGGCCCCAAATGGAATTAAATCAGCCATTTTAATGATGTTCATGGCTTCCCCTTTGCACCACAACTGTGTGCCCTAGCTGGACAAATTGTGTAATGGCCGAATTGAATGGAGAGTAAATATTATTACTTTGCCCCAAATTAGCGTTGCCCAGCATTATCATGCATAATGAACTTTTTCAAAGTTGTGTACTTAAAAAGAGTTACTAGCAGAAGATTCAAATCAATTTGTGTTAGCAATCTGGTGGTGTATTAAAATGATGCGAACATTATTTAATAAATAGTTTTGCATTGGAAACCAAGTGCAACAGCTAATCTGGTTGCATGAAAATATACAATAACCGATATTCGTCTAAAAGCAACTCAGTTTTTTTAAACGGCATCTACCGGCAATGCGATGTGCTGCGGCAACTTATTTCCTTTCATCATAATGATCGTACTTGGTTACCTTAAGTACTATATACACGGTGAGATGAAAAAACTACAACCAACTTCAGACTATTATCATTTCTAGGCCACTCGTCCGACAGCTATCAAAATTATTCCGGTGACAGCTCATTATATTGTTTACAAAAGCATTTTGGTGAGAATTTTCCCAAAAACTAGTTATTCGTGATAAAATTCCAGCCTGATAGTGTGATTTCTTTATATTTGGCTGGAAAACAACAAGTGGCTATCGTTAGAGCACCCCAGCATTTAAATGTGAATAAATCCTTCGTGTCTCGTATCATCGCTCGTTACCGTGATACTGGTAGCGTAGCCCGACGTCAAAGAAGTGGACGGAATAAAACAGCAGCATCAGAAGAAATGGTTCGAAAACAAATAAAAAACATTAAGTTCGGCTGGGCCAAACTTTTAATACCCTCCACATTAGGTTAAAGGAAACAGTAGACCTCATTATGACCCCCACCTTATAACTTTTAGAAAAATTCATGGGAAAATGTGCCAAAAATCATCAAAATACCGAATATCGGGAAATATGGCTATACGGGGCTATACAAAAACGTGGACCTATACATACAGTGTTTCGCCAAAGGAGCTAGAACCCTTTATGACCTGCAACTACCAATTTTTAGACAAATCCGCGAAAAAATGTGGCAAAAATCATCAAATTACAGAATATCGGGATGTACCGTTATATGGGGGCTATACCAAAACGTGGGCCTATACATACAATGTTTCGCCACACGAGCTAGGACCCATTATGACCCACAAATACCAATTTTTAGACAAATCCGTGAAAAAATGTGGCAAAAAAAATCATCATCATATACCGAATATCGGGAGGTACCGTTAAATGGGGACTATACCAGAACGTGGACCGATATATCTCATTTTCAATACCAACCATCCTAGACGCAATACAAATTGCTCTGCTAAATTTTGGCGCTCTACCTCAAATAACGTGGGCTGTATCGTGATTTCAACAGACGGACATCGTTAAATCGACTTAGAATTTTATGCTGATTATGAATATATATACTTTTTGGGGTCTACGACGAATATTTAAGGATGTTACAAACGGAATGGCAAAGTTAATATACCCTCCATTCCAAGGCGGAGGGTATAAAAATCGAAATCACTGAACAATTTGCAAAACAGGTCAAAATTAACGTGAAAAATATTGTACATAGGTTGAGATGAAAAAACTGGCGGTTGCAGCTGTCATATCTAAGACACTCGTTCGATAGCTGTTAAAATTATTCCAGTGACAGCTTATGTTGTTTATAAGCGTACAAAAACATTTTGGTGAGAATTTTCCAGACAAAAAAGTTATTCGTGATGGAATTCAAGCGTGATTTCTTTATATTTGGCTGGAAAACCACAAGTGGCTATCGTTAGAGCACTCAGCATTTAAATGTGAATAAATCGTTTGTGTCTTGTACCATCGCTCGTTACCGTGACGACGTCAAGGAAGTGGACGGAAGAAAACAGCAACATCAACAGAAATGGTTCGAAAAGTAAAGAAGCGACTTGATCGAAATCCGCGTCGCAGTGGCCGAAAAATGGCTCGTGAGCTGAACATATCGCAATACTCCATTCGGCAAATATAAAAAAGCTCGGGATAAAGCCAATGAAATTCCAAAAAGTGCAAGAACTTAAACCGCAACTGAAAGGAAATAGACTCAAAAGAGCTAAAGAGTTGTTTCGCTTGGCCGAAAGTGGTGAACTGCCGATTTTGGTTTTCTCCGATGAGAATACATTCGTTGTCAAGCAGTTTGTAAACAAACAAAATGATCGCGTTCACTTGCCAAAGTGGTCAGCTGAAAATGTGCACCTTCGGTTGGCCACCAGAACTAAAGCGTCGGCCAAGGTGATGGTTAAGGCCGCCATAACAGCCGATAGTCGCTCTCCGCTCGTATTAATCGACTGTGGCATCAGAATAAAAGCCGAATATTGTCGCAAAAATATTCTGGAGGGTGTATTAAAACCTTGGGCACGCAAACATTTTGGCCCTTGGACATTCCAACAGGACGCAGCACCATCGCACTCAGCACCTGCCACCCAAGAATGATTACAAAATGAGGTTCCTCGCTTCATTTCCAGCGCACAATGGTCACCAAAATCTGCGGGTACCAATCCGTTGGACTTTCTTTGTGGTTGTGGGGATGCTCATTTGTAGCGATGACAACATAACCCCCCAAGACTCATAACAAGTCGACATTCCGGTGAAATTGACGGCCTATTGGAGAGCTTCGTTAACCCCCTCTTTCACGAAAGTTAGGAGGAGATCGAATGTGTTCTTCTCCATTCTTATGGTTTTCTGGAATTCGTCTTGGAAGCAAAATGTTGTGGCGCTAAATCTACGTCCGTACTAATTTTTTTACGTCGATGGATTTGTTGTGACGTCACGTCAGTGCTTTATACGTCACGTCAGTGCTTTATACGTCACGCCAGTCAAAGACGTTACCGCAACGGTCATAACGTATTCTTATATGCCCATCAGGAAAATATCTATCATATTTCATGGGTACATACATGAATCGACAAAGTGAAGAAAAATGCAGAACAACAATTGAGGTTGTCTACCAGACAGTAATTCTAAATGGAAAAGTTTGGAAATGTACGAAAAAAGAAACTCAGAGAGTCATCATACGAAATCAATCATATCATGTACTAGACAAGCGTACTTCTCCTTGGTAGAATCGTACTAAAGACGTAGTATAGCGGCCTGGGATAATGCAGCAAGTTGCAGAACAATCAAAATAGCATTTTAAAAACTCCCCCGAAAAGTTTGCCAAGCAGTTGACCAATATTGAGTAATTGGCATCTGACCTAAGACTGATAAAAATATTACAAAGAGCAGGATTTGGACTGTAGCGACTACTTCCTTCCTTCACAACAGATCTTGCTTTAGTAAAAATATTTGGATGTGTGAAATTTGAAGAGATTTGGATGCTTATCTCGCTTTCTTTGATCGTTTTTTGTTTCAAAAATCTTGAACCTTGGGGGAGGTAGGAGAAGAAATGCTCCGAACTGCGCCATCTTTATAACAGATCTTGTGTTGATGGAAATATTGAGATGTACTAATTCTCAAAACTTTGACCCTTTGAGATGAAGGTACCAGAAGATATGAACCGATATATTTCATCTTCACTCCAGACCTTGAATTAATAAAAATATTGTGAGGTGTGTAATTTGAAAACAATCAGCCACTTAAATCACATTTTATAAAATGTATAATTATTTTGACCTTTTGTAGGGGAGGTACTTGATGGAGGGGACCTATATTGTCCATTTTCGCACCTGCAAATATTAGGATTCGTAAAGTTGAAGCAAAATCGGATTATCCTTTCTCTTTCTGTGCAGTAAATTATTTTCTTTGCAAATGTTGACATTTTGTGTGGGAGGTACCAGAAGCAGTGGACCTAAATTGCCCGATCTAAGTTTGACAATAATATTACGATGTACCAAGCACCAGCCAGACAGACGGACGGACGGACATCGCTAGATCGACTCCAAATGTCCTAAATGGATTTGATCCAAAGAGAGCTTGGGTCTAAAACCGTTATTTCGATGAGGCACGTTTGGCCGTAACAAATTATACATACCCTCTCTAGCCATATGGCTGAGGGTATACAAGTTAAAAAGCTATACATTTGGCCAGGCCGAACTTTGATTACCCTCCACCATTTGGAACGATTTTGGCAATTTTCAATAAAATAAAATCCGTTAAAAATTCTATTATAATCTTAAAATTACCGAATTTAGAAGTTATATTAGGGTCTATACGACGACGTGGTAATACAATAATCAAATGCGAAACTTAGAAAAAAAATCGGTGAATAATGTAGCTAAAGTCAAATACCGAATATCGAAAGGTACCGTTGTATGGGGGCCTATACGAAGACGTGGTCCTGCACAGACAATCTCCTGTCATAGGCTGTAGCACCCATTACGAACATTAAATACAAAATTTGGAGGAATTCTGATGAATATTGTCGCTAAAATCATCAAAATACCGAATATCGGGAGGTACCGTTATATGGGGCCTATACTTGCACAGAGAATCCCCTGTCATAGGCTGTAGCACCCATTACGAACATCAAATACCAAATTTGAAAGAATTCTCATGAACATTGTCGCTAATATCATCAAAAGGAATATCAGGAGGTACCGTTATATGGGGGCTATATCAAAACGTGGACCTACATGGCCCATTTTCAATACCAAAAGTCCTGCAGACAATTCGTTCGGAAGCTAGAGTGGTTACCACAGACGGACAACATATCAACCACAACCAGATTACAAGGAGGCGAATTGAAAGAAGATGCAATGTCCCCCGTTTGTTGCTTTACTTCTCTCCAGTATCAAAGGAAGCTATCCAGTTGCGTTCAATTCGTCACACCTATCTTCGACAAAATGAAAAGTAGGACCAAGGTGTTCTTGATTTTTTTTTGGGGATGATGCAGTCATGTTAAATCGTCTTGGGCACGAAATAATGAAGACGTGTGAAACGTCTGCCAAGGGTGTCATACATGGCAGCACAATATGCTGCATCTATTTAATTGCCCTGCAAAAACTACCCACTCGCGAAGGTAATCGGCAGATTAACAGAAATCCAACCAGCAACAGAAATATAGACGTTACAACAACAAACCATATAGCGACTATGCGAAATGTATCCCGAAATTATAGAATATAAGCTATAGCTACCCACATGAAATAATTTTAGATTCAAGTCCTAGCCTTTTTTTTTGGCGTGGATCAGGCAATCAGTCACTCTGATGTAAACTCTCAACCTTGGAAACCTTATTACGCTTTATTTTTATACCCTCCACCTATGGAGGATATATTCTTGATCAGGGTAAAATATATTCTTGATCAGCGTAAAATTCTAAGTCGATTTAGCGATGTCCGTCTGTCTGTCTGTCCGTCTGTGTGTCTGTTGTAATCACGCTATCTTTCGAACGAATAGCCCCCATATAACGGTACCTCCCGATATTCGGTATTTTGATGATTTTAGCGACCGGAATTGTTTCAAATTTGGTATTTGAAGTTCGAAATGGATACTACAGCCTAAGACAGAAAATTGTCTGTGCAGGTACACGTCTTCATATAGCCCCCATATAACGGTACCACCCGCTATTCGGGTTTTTGATGATTTTAGCCACATTATTCACCAGAATTGTTTCAAATCTCATATTTGGAGTTCCAAAGGGATATTACAGCCTAAGACAGAAAATTGTCAGTGCAGGTCCACGACTTTATATAGCCCCCATATAACGGTACCTCCCGATATTCGGTATTTTGATGATTTTAGCGACCGGAATTGTTTCAAATTTGGTATTTGAAGTTCGAAATGGATACTACAGCCTAAGACAGAAAATTGTCTGTGCAGGTCCACGACTTTATATAGCCCCCATATAACGGTACTTCCCGATATTCGGTATTTTGATGATTTTAGCTACATTATTAACCGGAATTGTTTCAAATTTGGTATTTAAAGTTCATGGTAGATACTACAGCCTATGACAGAAAATTGTCTATGCAGGTCCACGTATTTGTATAGGCCCCATATATCAGTACCTCCTTATATTCGGTGTTTTGACGAGTTTAGGTACAATACTCACGAAATTGTTTAAAATGTCGTATTTGAACTTCGTAATGGACAGAAAAATATCTACGCTGGTCCAGGTCTTCGCACAGCTCTGATATAACGGTATTTTAATATTTTGATGATTTTAGCTTCATTATTCACCGTTTATTTCAAGTTTTCGTATTTGAATATAGTAATGGCTTATGACAAACAATGCCTATGTAGGTCCACGTCGTATTTACCCCAATAAAACATCTATATTCGGTATTTCTAAAATTTAAACAGATTTTTTAACGATTTTATTTTTTGAAAATTTCCAAATTCGTTCCAAATGGTGGAGGGTATTAAAAGTTCGGCCCGGCCGAACTTGCTGCTTTTTAACTTGTTAATCCTTAAAATTAAAAAAAAAAAGAAACTTTAAAAACCCCTTGAAAAATTATTATTAACAATTGCAACCCTTCCGACTTTCTATTACTCGTTGTAAGTGATTGAAAATGTGCACGTCATAGTTGTAAACATTTTGATCACGTTTTCCACAATGGACATTTTTCAGCTAAGCATTCCCAAGTGCAATCTTGCATTTTTCTCTGTGAACCTTACAATTTTTCATGACTCATAACTTCATAAAAAATATAGTTGAGTTTCGTCTTTTTTTATTTTTTGGCTAACATCATTTGTGGCAGGCAGGCAGGCCGGCAGTAACCATGAACTCAATTCTCATCCATCAAGTTTTACGCTTTTGAAAAGGGTACGTATTCAATTAAGACGTGTTCTGCTTTCACATGTTTCATACACTCTCTGTCCATCTTTTTTTTGTACGAAGCATCGATGTGCAATTGCTCTGTGTGTGTGTGTGCGTGGTATCTTTAGGATATTTACTTCAATTTTTGAAGGGGAAAGTAAACAAAACAGGAAAATATTTAGTTATTTTTTGCATGTGAAAGTTTTTAACAAACTCACTCGTATAAAATATGCTTTGAAAGCTTTGCTTCTAACTGAAGACTGAATCGGCAGGATGTGTAACGCAAAGAAATATGCAAAAGAAATATGAATTGGGAACAACCAACTGTTTCTATGCCGCTGCATATGTATATGTGAGTAATTTATAAAGAATTTTACATAAAGTTTTTTTTATTTATATATACAGTCATGTGGCTCTCCATTTATTTAATTAAAACAGAAGAATAAAGAACTTCACTTTCAATCAAACATGCATTTACATTTGCTAAAGTAACTTGTCGCAACAGCATGTATCTAGGGGATTTTAAAAAGTCGGAGGTAGTTGGATATGAGTGAAATCGAAAGAAATGGACACATGTTGGAAAGAATACTTATTTTTAAGGAATATCAATGCCAAAAATGTCTTTGAAATTTATATAAAACTAATTGATCCTGACTTCGCAACACTACTAAAATTGATTCCCTTGAAATTAAAATCACTACAGAAGTCGCATTATTTAAGAAACTTGCAACTTTGCTCAGATGTGTGACAACGTGTTTTCTCACTTTGAAGCTGGGGAAGGTTCTGCGGTTGCCAGAGTGTGCACAAATAATTTATTTCGACATTTTGGCGTCATTCGAGAGAAGAATGCAGGAGAGTGTTGTTGTTGTTGTATCAGTAGTACATGTATTTGTTTGCGTTCTGCTAATCTGGTTCCATCTCCAGGTTTAGAAATTTAGCTACTTTAACGGGCTGTAGCCAGAGATCTTCTGGAGTGAGTTGGGTAGGTTTGGCTGAGCAATTAAAAAGGTGTAGCGTATTGTGCGGGCCTGTATCGCACGCCGGGCAGGCATCACGCACATCTTCATCAATTCGTGCCCAATACGAATTGAGACGACTACACCATCCTGAACGTAATTGCGCCAAAACTACCCTGGTTTGTCTAGGCAACTGACGTTCTTCAGCTGCAATGGATGGGGGGTGGACTCCGAGGACGGCATTCACTTTATAACTGCTAATAGCATCCGCGACTGCATCGGTGTGAATGCCATTCAGACCTGCCTGATAGGCTTCTTGATCTAGAGGTTCTCTCTTGTAGCGCTGGACCTCCCGCTCTAGGTCATGCCAGGCCTGGGTGGGGGAGATTTATCCACCATATAATGGTTGGGATGATTCTCACGGTAACACCCAAGCAGGTACTGCAACGAAAGCATATGATTATGCTGACGTAAGGGAAGGACTTTCGCCTCCTCATGTAGATGGTCCACTGGTGTCATGAGGAGGCACCCTGTCGCAGTTCTCAGGGCAGCGTTTTGACAGGTCTGGATATGCTTCCACTGCGTAGCACTAGTATTCGCAGACCACCTGGAGCCGCATAGCTGACCACAGACCGACCTATCGCGTTATAAGAGGTCAACAAGGTTTCTTTGTCCGCACCCCAAGAGCTGCCGGCTAGCGCCTTGAGGACCTTGTTCCTACTTTTCATCTTGTCGCAGATAGCTGTGGCTTGCGCGGACGACTTGAACATGCTGTCGAACGTGACCCCAAGAATCTTGGGGTAGTTCGTGGTCGGTATTAGATTCCCCTCGACCTGAACATTCAGCTGTGTTCTCATCTCCGCATACCATGTGGTAAAGAGTGTGGCCGTTGATTTCGTGATGCACGAGAGTGTTTTATATAACGTTACAGTATCTCTTAATTAATATTATTGGAGTATAGTTCACACTATTGTATATATACGACACTTGATCTTTTATTAAGCACTCAGTTCACATCATTTTATATGCATCACTTGATCATTTATACGAAACACAACATGTTAAACTGGGATCCTTTTCAAGGACATAAAAGGTCTTTATTCATTGAGTGGTTGTAATGCACTAATAATTTATGAGGTTACACCTCATATCTAACTCAAAACCAGTAAAGAAAGTTTTAAAGTCGGGCGGGCCGTCTTTATGATACCCTAAACCACTTTGCTAATTTAGTAGAGCTCCACATAACAATTAAATGTTTTTTATGGGAGAATTCAATCATACCTGCTATGATTATAATTATAAGTTAAAGTCGAAAGGACTCAATATGCCGAAGCATTTGTATCTTTTAAATTCGGACTTGTATTGCCCATTTGATATATATGGGAGCTATATCCAAATCTGAACCGATCTCGATAAAATTTGGTAAAGATATTTCTGAGCTGTATTTGATATATTTCCCTGAATATTGATGTTACGGAGTGCATATTACGGTTGTGGGTAACAAATATAACAAATCGGATGAACAATATATATGGGAGCTATAGCTATATCTGAACCGATCTTCACCCCATTTGACATACTAGCTTCTAGACTTAATTTGGTCGTAAGTGCTAAATTTCATCCCAGATGGGCAAATATTAGACGTTTGGTGCACAATAAAAGGTAAATCGTACGTAGTTATGTATGGGAAATATATCCAAATCCGAACCGATCTCGATAAAATTTAGCAAAAGTATTTCTGAGTTGTATTTGATATATTTCCCCAAATATTGTTGTTACAGAGTGCATAATAAGGCTGCGGAAGACAAAAATAACAAATCGGTTGAACAATATATATGGGAGCTGAACCGATTTCGATCAAATTTGGTTGTATGTGCAATATTTCATACTATTCGGGCTGATATTACACGCTTGATGCACAATAAAAGGCAAATCGGGCGAAGATATATATGGGTGCTATAGCTAAATTTTGACCGATGATCTCCAATTTTAATAGGGTTCGTCCTTGGGCCAAACAAATGACTTGTGCAACATTTCATCTCAATTGAATAATAAAGGCAACCTGCATTTTGTTTACAAAAATACATGGACAGACGGACGGACAGATGGGTGGACGGACGGACGGACATGCATAAATAGACTCAAAATGTGATTCTATGCTGATAACCAAACGAAACTATGTGTCTATGTCGTTTCTCCTTCTCCATGTTACAAACAAATGCACAAAGACATAATATCCTTTCCACTATGTGGTGTAGGGTATACATATACAGGGTGAGATGAAAAAACTGCAACCAAATTCAGATTGCTATCATTTCTAAGTCACTCGTCCGACAGCTGTTAAAATTATGGCAGTGACAGCTCATTATATTGTTTACAAGCGTACAAAAGCATTTTGGTGAGAATTTTCCAGATAAAATGCTATTCGTGATGGAATTCAAACGTGATAGTGAGATTTCTTTATTTTGGGCTGGAAAACCACAAGTGACTATCGTTAGAGCACTTCAGCATTTAAATGTGAATAAATCTGTTGCGTCTCGTACCATCGCTCGTAACAGTGATACTGGTAGCGTAACCCAACGTCAAGGAAGTGGGCGGAAGAAAACAGCAACATCAGCAGAAATGGTTCGAAAAGTAAAGAAGCGACTTTATCGAAACCCGGGTCGCAGTGGCCGAAAAATGGCTCATGAGCTGAACATATCGCAGAATTCCATTCGGCAAATATTAAAACATGTAATGGCGCTTGCACCAACTCGTCATCTAGATATTGTTATTTTTTTTTTGTATCTATACATCCTTCAAATTCACACTTGTAACGGATAGTAAATTAGCGACCTCTGTTGTTCATTTTATAAATAAATAGAAAAATTCCTTTTTCCCCTCGGCTTAGTACTACATTCGTCATTCATTGGGTTTGCCACATTCTTGGAAGAGTAGCGCTAACTATGGTCATCACCGAGACTTCGTGAAATGACCAGAGATAAACCTCTTCCTTTTCGTCATTTAAAAAGCAATTGGTCAACATCTTTCACTGCCGCAGAGTCAAGAAAAATCAAAAATTTGTTTCATAGTGAAGCCATTTTGTTTGCCTGTTGGTAATTTTTTTTTCTTCAATTTACAAATTTTTGTAAGTATTTCAAATATCTGTTATCTTCGAATTCATAAAGAAATATGTACAGGAGATATAATTTCTCTAATTTAGGTATATTGGATTTTTTTCAATAAAACTTTGCTGAAGAACCTGAAAGGTGCATTACCACACGAGCTTTTCAATCACTTCATGTTGATTGGAGTATAATCTCAGTTGTTAGGTAACAATTAACCCTTCTCAATGTCTGACATAATTTCTCTTTAAAGTAATGATTTTTGCTAGATTGCATTACTGCTGATTAACACATGAGAACAACTATCAAAAGCTCGCTGTGTTTGATTGAAACCAAAGCAATCGATGGGGGCTTGGCATTCATAACCCAGTCACACATCTTCTGTTTGTCATACCATCATAGACACGTTGCCGAGAAAACATTTGCCAAAGACAACAGAAAAGAGGCAATTAAAGGTTATAAGTGCACGATTCCGACAAAAATCTGATTATTATTTTAACAAGTGTTTGTTTGAGGTAAACTCTTGTGGAATTTTGTTTAAGTGGCCACCAATCGAATAACCTCCAGACTCCAGTGCAGTGTTTTACGGTATTATACCCATATTTTGGGGTTTGCAGCCAATTGTGAGTTATTACGAATAGTTCCAAAGTGAAAACTCCATAATTAAAAAAAAAAAAACTCCATAATTAAAATACGATTTGCCAGTATCAAGTAATTTCAATTTTGCCCAAAAATCTTGCTTTAAATTTATAATCTTAGTTGTAAGTAAGTGCTAAAACTTTATTTCTTATATTGTGATTGATTTTCTTTTTGTGGTTTGTTTCTTTAAATGAAGTAGTATTTATAAGAATTAATGCATAGAGCAAACCAGAAAAAAAAACAGTCTGTCGTATCGCTTGCATTGGGCATAACAAAATCATCACCAAACAAACAATCAACGTTACATACAAACTGCTTAGGAACTGCACTTAATGATCATAATAATTTTGTTCAAACATACTGTTAGAATTTGTTTGATGATGATTCTGTTAAGAGCTCCTGTTCAATGTCTCTGTTAAACTGTTTTAACATTTTCGATACAAATAACAGACTTGTATATGAGAGAAATGTTGCTGTACCAGATCTTTGCAACATTTCTGTCTCTTGAATGGCTATATTAAACTCTCTTAAAATTTCTCGCAGATAAAATCACTCAAAATAGTTGTCATCATCTCTTAAGTATCATCATTGCTGAATTATCATATGTATGCAGTCATTATAATTACAACTTTTAAATTCTACTCTTGAGCAGTCTGTCCACCCACCGAAAGTACTTTCGACGAGGGATCACAGCAGCGTACAACGTAAGTCATCGAACTCATTTTTTTTCTTTTGTTTCTTTTTATCTGATTTTCACATATGTTATGATAGAAAAGAGTAACAAACTGGTGATCAAAATATTTTTATCTGTTCGGCTCAGTTGCTAATATTCGATTTGATAGGGAATTCCATTGAGTAATTATTTATTTATAAAAAACTTGTAAATATAAGTAAACAATATTTAATGGTCAAACAAGTGTGAGAAAATGTCAACGTAAATCAAAAAGGGCATAGCTATAAAAAAATAGATTTTTTTTGCAGCAACATGCTGAACAGATATGTAATCTCCAGTTTGATATTCTTTTCTGTAGTTATATGAGATGATCCAACTAAGGAAGTATTTAACATTCTGCCTTAACATGAATTCATATGCAAGATCTATAAATTTACCATTATTTTCTACCGAGCTAAATAACTTATTTTCGATTTATTTTGCATTTACTCAATTTTAAAATAAAGCTCGAAGTCTTCTTCTTTATTATTCAGGAGGATATATAAGCACAATCTTTACCTCTCATTTCTTTAAATCAAATGTTACTTTAATTTAACTTTAAGAATAGTTAGGATTAAATAACATCTACATGTTTTTATTTGAATTATTTAGGTTTAATCTAATTTTAAGAGAAAATGTTAGCTACTTTTGAATTATTGCTAAATAAAAGGAATATGTATTCAACGTAAGTTGACAAAAGGTCTGTTTAGTTGCATATCAATGTAGGTGGCTTGTTATGATATAGTAGGGGTTGCAATAATAGCATTAATTTCTATTTGATTTCAACATGTTGCAACCAGGTTGGGTGGGTTCTCTGGCAACACAACATCTCGTTGCTGAAAGTCTTTTGGATCTTTTTTTACAACTCTCTCATATTCCTCTGTTCATTTTTTCCCCTTTTCTCTACTTTCCGTTTCCTATGTTAATTAAATGATCTCCCGTTTCCTGCTATGTTTTTAATTATAAGTGTAAATAAAAAAAATGCACGTATATTTTATATTGAACAGTAGCCAAGTGGCAAGGAGAACGTTGAAGGTTATCGAACCCCCCCACCGACGAGTAATAAGGCTGGATCCGTGCGTGCATCCTCTCATACGATCTCCCAAATGACATCTGCCACATTTCAACCTGTTATATGCTACAAACATGAAATTCCAAAAATGGAAGTGCTTACACCCCAACAGGAAGAAAATACACTCAAAAGAGCTAAAGAGTGGCTTCGCTTGGCCAATAGTGGTGAACTGCCGAATTTGATTTTCTCCGACGAGAAAATATACGTTGTCCAGCAGTTTGTAAACAAACAAAATAATCGTGTTTACTTGCCGAAGAAGTCAGCTGAATATGTGCACATTTTGGCCGGAGACCTTGGACATTCCAACAGGACTCAGCACCATCGCACTCAGCACGCGCCACCCAAGAATGGTTACAAAATAAGGTTCCTCGCTTCACTTCCAGCGTACAATTTCCGGATACCAATCCCTTGGACTATTGTGTCTGGAGTATTTTGGAAAGCAAAGATGGCACTAAAAAATACCAAAGTGTCGATCACCTCAAGCAAGCGCTTCGCCGAAAATGAGCCAAAATACCGCAGAGCAACATTCGGGCAACGTGTGACGATTTCATTGGTTGTTTGAAGGCCATAATTCGTGCCAAAGGTGACCAATTCGGACAAATCTAAACTTATTATAAAATTTGATGCTATTTTCGACATCAAAAAAAAAAAAAAAAAAATAAATAAATAAATAAACAAAAATTATGGCGTTTGACTTTGTTGCGGTTTTATTTTCACTTTTGAGTCTATTTTCTTTCTGGAATTTCAATGGCTTTACCCCGAGCTTATTTTTCAATATTTGCCGGATGGAATATTGCGATATGTTCAGCTCACGAGCCATTTTTCGGCCACTGTGACGCGAGTTCCGATCTTTACTTTTTGAACCATTTCTGCTGCCAGTATCACGCTACCAGTATCACGGTAACGAGCAATGGTACGAGACACAAAAGATTTATTCACATTTAAATGCTGAAGTGTTCTAACGATAGCCAGTTGTGGTTTTCCAGCTAAATATAAAGAAATCACACTATCACGCTTGAATTCCATCACGAATAACCTTTTTTCTGGAAAATGTTTTTGGACGCTTGTAAACCATATAATGAGCTGTCACTGTCATCATTCTAACAGTTATAGGACTAGTGGCTTAGAAATGGCATTTTTCATCTCATCCTGTATATATTTTTGTTCAGCGTAAAATTAGGAGACGATTTAGCCCTATCCGTCTGTTGCTAAAAGCTAAAGTTAAAATTTTTGCACAGATCTGTCTTTTGTCTGAAGGCAGGTTAAGTCCGAAGATGAGCTATATCGGTCCACGATATTGTATATTCCCCAAATAACGGCACCCCATGATATTCGATATTTTGATGATTTTAGCCACATTTGTCAATGGAATTGATTAAAATTCTGCACAAGGGATTCTTTATGAGTACTTTACCCCCTGAAAGCGAATTGTCTATATAGGTCGGCGATATCGTATATTCCCCATATAACGGTATATATTCGGTATTTGAATGAGTTTAGCCACATTTTTCAACGGAATTGTCACAAGAAGTTCCTTGTGAGTACTTTACCTCCCAAAAGAGAATCGTCTATACAGGTCCAGGATATCGTATAGCCCTCATATAACGGTACTCCCGATATTCGGGGATGATGAATATATATACTTTGTTGGGTATAAAATTTATATTTCGAGGTGTTACAAACGGAATGACAAACGTAAAATACCCTCCATTCTATGGTGGAGGGTATAAAAAACACTTGTGTGCAAACACAAGGTTTTTTACTGGCATGAGTCATCGGCTGGCTTCTTTATTAGAATTATAGTTTAATCCGTGTGACCAATACTATGAATGAAATTTTCCTTTTTGTACACTTTTAGTTAGAATTTTCAAACATCCTGGCTTATGTCACTCCTACATACCAACATTGACACATACGCAAATTTTCTAGTATTTGCTGTTTCGTCTGGGCGTTGATGAATCGGCCAGTCAGTCAGTAGCGGACACAATAGTATATTTTATTTTACTCTCATCATTACAGGATTATGAAAATACTTCATGTTTGCAGCCTGTTTGAATATTTATCCAGAAACTACTCCAAGTTTCCTTTAAATTTCCACACTTCACCCTTTCGCGATACACACATTTAGTATTCTTTGGTTTCGTATTCAGTTTCAGCGCTTATAATCCTTTTCATAGACCTAATCGATATTTTATAACAGCTAGGACCATGAACTTTTCATGTTCTCTTTCTTCATTAAACTCTTTAAGTAGAAGAGTAATTAGAAACGTGGAAAGCAAATATTGAACAAGGACATTAATAGGTTTCTATGGGGATTTCATGGTTTATCCTTTTGAGACTTTTAATTAGAAACCAATAAAAACAGAAACAGTACCTACAACAACACAAATCGCAAAACTAGAACCGGTCTTTTAATTGCGCTTCAATAGTTCTTCGAGAAAATCAAGAAGAAAAAAAACACATTGACTAAAAATAAGTTGGCTGCCTCCAAAAGCCACCTTCTTTTTCAACATGCAGCCACATTGGCATCACCTCTTCTTGTTTTTTTTATTTTTGCGTTGAGGGTTAGGCAAATACGAACCGACCAAAAGGAAATGAAATTATCCGACCTTCATTATTAATTGAAGTTGTAACATGTACGCCAAAGATTTGCCAAGAGGGTAAATTGGAGGAAGAGGTTGGCTCATTGAATTGGCACGTGTAACCTTGAATTATGTGCTCAGCCAAAGATGTGGAATTATTGAAGTGGAACTGATATCACAACCGTTTATCGATAAATGTATAATGATTTCAGTGGAATAGCATTTCTGTGAATTATGGTTTTGAAATAAATACAAGCCGCTGAAAGGGTGAAAGATAATTGTACTAAGAAAACTATTACCAAGTTATGTCCAGGTTTGTTGTTATCGAAAAGTTAGTGGCTATGTGTACGCCTGTGTGTTCGTCTGCTGCACTGATATAAGTCGACACGTAGTTGTTGTGTGGAAGGGAGGTCAGGGTGTGTGTTGGCGGCTTGGTGTACCTGGACTAAAAGAAGATTATTAAAAAAAAAAACAAAATTCTTTATATTTTTATACCCTCCACCTTGGAAAGGAGGGTATATTAACTTTGCCATTCCGTTTGTAACATCCTTAAATATTCGTTGTAGACCCCATAAAGTATATATATTCATAATCAGCATAAAATTCTAAGTCGATTTAACGATGTCCGTCTGTCTGTCTGTCTGCCTGTCCGTCTGTCTGTTGAAATCACGATACAGCCCACATTATTTGACGTAGCAGAGCTATTTGTATTGCGTCTAGGATGGTTGTTATTGAAAATGAGATATATCGGTCCACGTTCTGGTATAGTCTCCATATAACGGTACCTCCCGATATTCGGTATTTTGATTATTTATGCCACATTTTTTCACGGATTTGTCTGAAAATTGGTACTTGTAGGCCATAATAGGTCCCTGTGCGTGTGGCAAAACATTGTATGTATGGGTTCACGTTTTGGTATAGCCCCCATATAAAGGTACCTCCCGATATTCGGTATTTTAATTTTTTTGCCACATTTTTTCACGGATTTGTCAAAAAATTGGTATTTGTAGGTTATAATGGGTTCTAGTTCGTGTGGCGAAACATTGCATGTATAGGTCCACGTTTTGCTATAGTCCCCATATAACAGTACCTCCCGATATTCGGTATTTTGATGATTTTTGCCACATTTTTCACGGATTTGTCTGAAAATTGGTATTTGTAGGTCATAATGGGTTCTAGCTCCGTTGGCGAAACATTGTATGTATAGGTCCATTATTTGATTTAGCTCCCATATAACGGTGCCTCCCGATATTCGGTATTTTGATGGGTTTTTGCCACATTTCTTCTAATGTGGTGGAGGGTATTAAAAGCTTAGCCCGGCCGAACTTAATGTTTTTTTTACTTGTTTAAATTAGCTCGGAGATCCATTGACGGAATTTAATTTAAAAACTTTGATGCTGGCTGATGCCATCACAAAAAACCGATAATTCAACCGATATTAAAGTGAGATTTTATAAAATAATGTGGATATTTAGTAGCTATCGTATCGCAATCGAAAATATTTTTGAAAAATATTAGAAGGTAAGCCAATATGGTGGCAAAACTCAATCATGATAGGCGATAGGTGTAAAGTTGATAATCTGGTGTTGAAAACATAACCTCTAATGCCATTGAAAAAGTGTCAAACATACAAAAAATTATTGTTAAATGAAAAATGTTTCACAAAATAAGCTTTATTCTCTAGTCAATTTTTAAGTTTGAAGGTTTTTTGTGTTTGTGCCGATATTTAATTTTGAGTGTTATTTGTTACGACACTGCCTTATGTGGCACTGGGGTGGAGATCCAGGTAGCTCAGTGGATTTTGCTCAGCGTCGATCCAAGGGACCTTACTATTAAAAACAGAACGGAATGTAAAAATATAAAAACAAACACGATTACAAAAGCACGATATACAACGGTGACAAAGGTGTTTAAAGGAAGTCGCACCAACCTTGAATCCAATCTCTTCAACTTTAAGGGTCCCGCATTCCATTCACACTTGCCATACAATTTACATCCTACAACTCTTACGATCTAGCGAATTAACGAATAATTATTTCTTTTTGAGGCAATCAAATATAAGACATATTAATTCTTATCCTTATTATACCCTCCTCCAATCTATGGATATTATACAGGGCGAGAAAAACTGCAACAAAGTCAAATGCCATATTTTTTACAGTTTCTTTTGAATTTTATTGAATGAAAGCAAACAATTTTGGAAATAGCATCAAATTTTAGAATACGTTTAAATTTGTTCGAATCGGTCACCTTTGGCACGAATTATGGCCTTCAAACGGCCATTGAAACCGTCACACGCTGCCAGAATGGTTCGCTGCCCGAATGGTTCTTCGATAATTTGTCCCATTCCCGGCGAAGCGCTTGCTTGAGGTGAACAACGTTTTGGTATTTTTTAGTATCAACCTTGCTTTTCAAAATACTCCAGACTCAATAGTCCAACGGATTGGTATCCGGAGATTTTGGTGGCCATTGTGCGTTGGAAATGAAGTGAGGAACCTCATTTAGAAACCATTCTTGGGTGGCGCGTGCTGAGTGCGATGGTGCTGAGTCCTGTTGGATTGTCCAAGGCCTGCAGCCAAATCGTTTGCGTGCCCAAGGCTTTAATACACCCTCCAGGATATTTTCGCGATAATATTCGGCATTTATTCTGATGCCATGGTCGATTAATACAAGCGGAGAGCGACAATCAGCTGCTATGGCGGTCCACACCATCACCATGGCCGGCGCTTGAGTTCTGGTGGCCAACCGAAGGTGCACATTTTCAGCTGACCTCTTTGGCAAGTAAACACGATCATTTTGTTTGTTTTGCAAACTGCCTGACAACGACTGTTTTCTCATCGGAGAAAACCAAATTTGGCAGTTCACCACTTTCGGCCAAGCGAAGCAACTCTTTAGCTGTTTTTAGTCTATTTTCTATCTGTTGCGGTGTAAGTTCTTGCACTTTTTGGAATTTCAATGGCCGAATGAAATATTGCGATATGTTCAGCTTTCGAGCCATTTTTCGGCCCATGCGATGCTGGTTTCGATCAAGTCGCATCTTTACTTTTCGAACCATTTCTGCTGATGTTGCTGTTTTCTTCCGTCCACTTCCATGACGTAGGGCTACGCTACCAGTATCACGGTAACGAGCGATGGTACGAGGCACAAAAGATCTATTCACATTTAAATGCTGGAGTGCTCTAACGATAGCCACTTGTGGTTTTCCAGCCAAATATAAAGAAATCACACTATCACGCTTGAATTCCATCACGAATAACTTTTTTTCTGGAAAATTCTCACAAAAATGTTTTTGTACGCTTGTAAACAACATAATGAGTTGTCACTGGAATAACTTTAACAGGTGTCGGACGAGTGGCTTAGAAATGACAGCGGTCTGAAGTTGGTTGCAGTTTTTTCATCTCACCCTGTATCCAAGGTGGAGGGTATAAAATTATTGAATTGAGATGTGCCGAACCATTACCAACTATAATTTCAGAATTAAACCAGTAAGGAAGGCTCAAAAGTGGGGCGGGGCCGACCATATGATACCCTACACCACTATGCATATTTAGTAGAACTCTCGTAAAAGAAAGGTTTGTATTGCAATTTCTGAGCTCTGTGACATATCTGGTACAAAATATCATTATGATAGAGTGCATATTCCGAACTTGGAGATTTAAAAACCAAATCGGATTCCTTCTATGCTAAACTCGGTTGAATTTCGAAAATTCACTCCATTTGGGCTAATATTAGCTATTTGGTGCACAATAAACCTGAAATCGAATAATCATATATATGGAGGCTATATCCAAATCTGAGCCGATCTTCATAAAATTGAAAACGGCTATTTCTTGGCTGCATCTGATATCTGGTACCAAATATTATTCTTGTATACTGCACAAAAATTTGAAGTATTTATTTCTGTACTAAATTCGGTCTGAAGTGCCAAAATTCACACCATTTGTACTGATATTAGTCATTTGGTGCACAAGAAACCTAAAATCAGATGAAGATATATATGGGAGCTATATCCAAATCGGAACCGATCTTGATAAAATTTGAATCATGAATTGCTGGCTGTATCTGATATCTGGTGCAAAATATCAGTCTCGTGGTGTGCATATTACGAATGTGGGGGACTTAAACACCAAATCGAATGAAACATATATATATGGGAGCTATAGCTATACCTCAACCGATTTTCACTAAATTTAAAGCACATGCTTGTAGGCTGAATTCGGTCGGATGAAGCAAAATTCACACCATTTGGTGCAAAAGAAATCTAAAATCGGATGAAGATATATAAGAGAGCTATAGCTATACCTCAACCGATTTTCACCAAATTTAAAGCACATGCTTGTAGGCTGAATTCGGTCGGATGTAGCAAAATTCACAGCATTTGGACTGATATTAGCCATTTGGTGCACAAGAAACCTAAAATCGAATGATATATATGGGGTCTGTATCTAAATTTCGATCGATTTTCACCAATTTCAATAGGGTTCGTCCTTGAGCCAAACAAATGTTATTTAGACAATTTCATCTCAGTCGAATAATAAATGCGACCTGCATTTTGTTTACAAAAATACATGGACAGAGAGAGGGACGGACGGACGGCCATGCATAAATCGACTCAAAATGTGATTCTATGCTGATCATCAAAAGGAACTATGGGTCTATCTCGTTTCCTTCTCCATGTTACAAAGACATAATACCCTTACCACTATGTGGTGTAGGGTATAAAAATCATTAGAAAATGGGACTAAACTCATGTCAATACCGATAAATGGGGCCATGAAAAACATGAACCGACTTCTCCAGTATTTCAAACCAAAAAGTAGTACAGGGTTGCCCATATTCGACGAAACCATCTGGCAACGCCATAACTTTTGACAGAGATATCACATCGCTTAATGACATACCGCGTTAGGAGCGTCAGTCCAAGCAGATTTTTTCCATGAACCAATACACGCCACGCGAGTGCTCTGAAATAGTTGAAATTTACATTCAACAGAAGAAGTCAATTGTTAAAACTCAACGTGCTTTTAAAACATTAAAAAATATGAGAAGTGCCCCTTCTAAATTTCGTTTATACGAACAATTTTCGACTGGTAAGGCTCTTTCTAATCCGAAGAGGCCATATAAAAGTGGACCAAGGCGATCGGCCGAGAATATCGCTGCCGTACGAGCCAGTGTTGAGAGGTCCCCAAGAACATCCCAAAAACGCCGTTCTCAGCAGTTGGGCATGGCTCGGTCCACTTTACAATGGATTATTCGCATTGATTTGCATTTGTTCCCGTACAGAATTTAATTGACGCAAAGAATGTTGCCTGTGGATGTCGATTGGAATGGGCCCAAAAAAAAAAAAAAAAAAAAAAAACATGGGTCCGTCAAATATGGTTAACCCTGTACTTGTACCAAAATGTATCCACCTTCGCCAACACCTATTTTTGGCCGGTAATATGAACTCGCGACATTGTGCGTCCCGGCTGGAGCATGTAATTAACTTTGTTATTCCGATTGAACTCTTTAATGCGCTTAGTCTATTTTGCCGACTACTTTGGTATTTCTTAAAGAGTTCGAATTTCTGTGAGCTCTGTACATTCATATGTATGCCTTTGTGTACGCTTGTTGTTAATTTCGAAATGTTCTACTTAACAATATGACGACGTTTTTTATGCCCCCCACAAAATAGGATGTGGAATGCCAGCCAGCACATGGTGGACATCGGTTGCCCGCAAATATTCACATCTCGCTTTTGTATGCGCGACCAAGGATTGTTTGTTTATGAATATGGGCATGTACGGACATGTGAAATATGAATATCAACATGCCGAGCATATCGCGTTGCACATGCAATGGCAAATATTTACAATTAACTTGTAAATCATTAAAGGGTTTCGCCAATGGACCGGGGGAATTATGAAATAAACGAATTTATGCAGATGTGACATACATTTGGATTTTTTCTTTATTTTATGAAAAATTATACAGTATTTAATTTATATAAATGGCGATGTTTGCCATCAACACACTGCCAAGCTTTAAATTTTTGATAAATTATGATTAAGTGTAATGCGGTTGGATTGAACCTCATTACGAAAATCCTGATTAAATTCATACACGTGTCCCTGTCGTTTGTGCGTACAATTGTGTATTGTACGTAAGAATGATTGAATAAAGTGAAGTACAAATTGTTATTTCTAATTTTATATATGGAAAAATATTCAAAATATCGTACTAAAAACCAATAAAAATCAAAATGTACTAAAAGATATTTGTCCATATCCAATTCCGAAATTGTGTCGGAAATATTTATCTACAACACTATGTGTTGGGGGTATTAAAAATCGAAATATTGATCTCCGACAAACGAAACTATATATATGGATCTTCCTATCTCGCCGAGCTGACCCGTGTTAATTTGTAACCGCAGGTCGCATTTATGGTCCGATTCTCACGAAATTGAAAATGGAGGTGGGGTTAGAGTCAGAATAGAAGCCTATTGTGTTTGGATATGATCGCAAATGTTAAGCAGTTGAAATGGACCAAAACGGAAAAATTCTTGATTTTGTTGTTGCTCTATAGGTCACAATTATAAATCAATCGACGCAGAATTTTCCATGAAGTTAGAGTTTAAGAAAATACGAAAATTTTTTGAATAAGCGCGAATATCTTTATTTCTGGCGAAACCTGAACACACGTAGAGGCCACTTCTGACCAATTTATGTTGATGTTGATAGCCAAGATATCGGATATGGGATATCAGTCGACGGTCTTTACAGCGA